>NC_073395.1:18317474-18557474 GCF_028641065.1 Leucoraja erinaceus | reverse complement strand
TAGCCTCTTACACTCCAAGGACAGAACTCCCAGCCGATCCAACCTCTCCTCCTAACTCAAGCCCGCAAGCCCAGGTAACATCCCGGTGAATCTTTCCAACTTAATTCTGGAGCATTACGAAAATAACAATTAGTCTCAAGAACAATGATCACAGAGTAACAATGAAGGAGATTGGTTTAGAATGCCCTTCAAATGAGGCCACATGGGTGGATCTTATCAACACGCAAATGGAACAATCAATAGTCGGGATTACACCACGGGTCTCCTGAGAACTACAACAGAGGAGCAGGCATATGGGCAAATTTCAGAGTAGTGCAGAGTAGGCTATAATACACAGGGAATTCAACTTCTCCCGGTTGCCAAACAGTTTTGTTCCCTTCCCATTCTGACCTTTCTGTCCTGGGCTTCCTCCACTGTCACATTGAAGCCACAGGCTAATTGGAGGATCAGCACCTCATATTGCGCTTGGCCAGCTTTCAACCCAGCGGTATGCCTACTGATTTCTCTAACCTCGCGTAACCCTTGCACTCCCTCTCTTTCCGTCCCTCCCCCGCCCTAGTCTTGCTGCTAGTTTCACTGTGTGTAGGAAGGAACTGCAGACGCTGGTTCAAACTGTGGACACCAAATGCTGGAATAACAGCGGGACAGGAAGCACCTCTGGAGAGAAGGAATGGCTGACATTTCAGGTCAGGACCCCTCTTCAGACGACCCTTCTGAAGAAGGGTCTCGACCCGAAACGTCACCTATTCCTTCTCTCCAGAGGTGCTGCCTGTCCCGCTGATTTACTCCAGCATTTTGTGTCCAGCTGCTAGTTTCACTGTTCATAGCCCTTCGTTATCACCTCCTCTTCAGCCAACATTGTGGACTCCTTGGCCATTGCTGCAGGCTCTGATTTGTCCTGTACCTTTTCACACCCGTACCTATTCCCTCAACTCTAACTCTCAGTCTGAAGAAGGGTCTCGATCCGAATCATCACCTATTCCTTTTCTCCAGAGATGCTGCCTAACCAGCTGTTACTCGAGCAATTTATGTCTATCTTCAACTTAAGTTTTAATTTAGTTCGGAAATACAGCATGAAGACAGGCCCACCGAGTCCGTGCTGACTGACAGTCACCCCATACACTAATTCTATCCTTCACTCAACGGGACAAGAAACCTTAGACATAGAAGCCCATTAACCCACAAACCCACATGTCTTTGGAATTTGGGAAGAAAACGGAGCACCAGGAGAAAACCCACATGGTCACAGGGAGAATTTATAAACTCCATACAGACAGCACCCATTGTCAGGATCGAACTCGGGTCCCTGGCACTGTGAGGAAGCAACTCTACCGCTGCGCCACTGTGCCGCCTTCAACATTAACTGGGATTGTCAGTGTGAAGGGATTAGGTGGGGTAGAATTTTTCATGTGGTTTTTGTGCCAGTGTGGAGCTCGTACTCATGGAGATGAGCCAGTGAGGGACCTACCCCATGGCAAGTAGACTATGTGTTGGTGGGGGAGAACTTTGGCAACAGTGACCATAACTCAGTAAGTAGTTATAGTCGTAGAGTGTGGAAACAGGCCCTTCGGCCCAACCTGACCAACATGCCCCATCTACACTAGTCCTGTCTGCCTGCATTTGACCCACATCCCTCTAAACATGTCCTATCCATGTACCTGTCTAAATGGTTCTTAAATGTTGCAATAGCTCATCCGGCAGCTTGTTCCATTTCCAGATAAGCAAAGGAATAAGGATGGTGTCTGATTGGGGGGTGGGGTGTGGAGTCCAATATCAGGGTGGCAGGGCCAAGGTGGGACGTGGGGTTGAGTTGGGTGAGTGGGCAACCCTGACTGTTGCCCCAGATCTTCCTCCGACGGGGTGAATCTGAAGTTGCGTTGAATCAGGTGTGCCTGGGTCTTTTACACTCTCTCTCTCTCCCCCTCTCTCTCTAGTACCTAGGATTTCTGATTCTCTTATTTCTGATTGAAATGGGAGTTGCCATCTGGGCGTTTGTGCAGAAGGATCAGGTAGGTTTGTTGCACTGCGGCGCATTGTTTGGGCTCTCGTTGGGGTTGCATGGCTGGTGTGCGCGTGTTTCTCCGAGCTCTGCCCGCGCTTTCACCTCTCGCATCCTGGGCAATGACCTGTTGCCGTGCGCCTTCACCAGGTGAGGTGAGAGGTGATCTCCACACCACGTGCCGGCTCTGACCTGTCTCCCTCTTCCCCATCCAGGTCATCGAGCAACTGCAGACCACCTACATCAAGACCGCAGCCAGCAACAACAAAGACGTTGACTTTGACTGCATGATCAACGCCATACACAAAACCGTAGGTTGAGTCGTTTAGTTTGGTTTAGAGTGGAAACAGGCCCTTCAGCAAACTAAGTCCGTGCCAACCAGCGATCACCCCGTACACTAGTTCTATCCTACACACTAGGGACAATTTACAATCTACCAACCTGCACCTGGCATGTGGGACGTGGCAGGAAACCGGAGCACACGGAGGAAACCCAAGCGGTGATAGAGAGAACATACAAACTCCGCGCAGACAGCACCCAGAGCCAGGATCGAACCCGTGTCTCTGGCACCGTGAGACTGCAACTCCACCGCTGCCCCTATGTCAGCGGATGTGCCTTTTCCATTGTCTCCTCTGCCAGCACGTGATCCATATCCCTGCATATCTATGTAACTATCTAAACGCCTCTTACATGCCTCTATCGTATCCCTCCCGAATGGCTGCTATCAACGCACCCACCACAACTCTGTGTAAAAAAGCCTGCTGCAGCACATCCCCTCTGATCTTCGAGCTGTGCCCTCTAGTCTTTGACCTTTCCACCTTGGGAGAAAGGGTTTACCAAACCCATATTGCCCCAGGGGCGAACACTCCAGGATGTCCCCTCTGATACTCGCAGTGGAGACCATGCTGCGGCAGAGAGTCTATCCGCTCCCTCCACCAAAGTTTTACTTCCAGACCCAAGTACACTGCTGATTATTCTCAATCAGACCCCGCAGCAAGGGAGCATCTCTGAACTGTCCAGGCGCCACTTGAGAGGCAGCTTTCTGATTCATTTTGCCAATGGCAGCTGATGCTGTAAGTTTCTTCACACCCGCCGAGAACTAACAGGGACCGGTGTGAAGTGGGGGGGGGGGGGGGAGAACTAACAGGGACCTGATGGGGGGGGGGGGGGGGGGCTGAACTAAAGAGGTGGAGGGAACGAAGATGGCACCAACATTACATAAAGGGCACTTTTTATAACCCTGTCATAGCCTTTGTGGTGACCATTTGGTGTACTTTGAATGCAAAAGCAAAGAATTTCATTCCACCTAGGTATATGGCAATAAAGTTTCACCATTATCATCAGATGTTAGTTCCTCCATCTCTAGACTAACAGATACCCTTTACCTTTGTAGCTGGACTGCTGTGGTTACCTCGATGAATCAGGACAGCAGGCAGGATGCAACCCCCCAGGTCAACATAAAGTAAGAATCCCCCTGTTGTTGGTCTGTGTGGGTGGGCGCGAGTTTTTCGCTGGATGGAGGCTGCTCAACCACTCCTGCTAACAACCATGTTTGATTGAACAAATCACAAAGTGTTGGAGGAACTCAGTGGGTCGGGCAGCATCTATGGAGGGAATGGACAGACGATGTTTCGAGTCAGTGCACCTCTTCAGACTGCAGTTAAACAAAGAACTGTGGACACTGGCTTATTCCAAAGATAGACACACAGTGCTGGAGTCACTCAGCGGGTCAGGCAGCATCTCTGGTGAAAAAAGGATGGGTTACATTTCGGGTCGGGACCCTGCTTCAGACTGATGGAGTAGGGAGGGGGGAGAAAGCTGATAAAGGAAGTTGGGTGTGGGCACTTGGATACAGGTGAGGGGGGGGGTGGGGGGGGGGGGTGGTGATGGTAATAGGCAGATGAATGGAGTAGATGTCAAAGGCGAGAGGTGAACAGGAGGCAATAGGGACCCCTTGGCAGGCTTTGTCCCACCCCACTCCAGCTTTGTTCTCACCTACTCCACCAGTCTGAATAAGGATCCCTAATTGAACGCTGTCTGTCCATTCCCTCCGCAGATGATGCCTAGCCTGTTGAGTTCCTCAGTACTTAGTGATTTGCTCAATCGAACATGATTGTTAGCAGGTGTGGTTGAGCAGCCTGCATCCATTTGTGTTAAGGAGGCTCAGGATTCCAACATCTGCAGTTTCTTGTGTCTGCATCATGTTAGGTCATAAGTGGTAGGAGCAGAATAAGGCCATTCGCCCATCAAGTCTACTCCGCCATTCAATCATGCTGATCTATCTCTCCCTCCTAACCCCGTTCTCCTGCCTTCTCCCCATAACCCCTGACACCCGTACTAATCAAGAATGTATTTATCTCTGCCTTAAAAATATCCATTGACTTGTTTAATTAGTGGGAAGTGTTCCTTCTCCGATAGTTGTGCAGAGTAAGGTGATCTGGTTTCCCCCTTGCTCTCTGACCCTGTGTCTGTGGTGTTCTGATGCAGGACTGTGGAAAGGCCATTGAGGAAATCATCAATTCCAAACTCCACATCTTTGCAGCCACCGCCTTTGGCATTGCCTTGGTTACAGTAAGGACATCGTTCACTGCTTTGTTTCAAGCCTTTTCCCCCCTCAAGAGCCCTGCACCTACCTTTGCTGATGTCTGCTTGTTATCTTGCAGGTCCTGGGGATAATTCTCACAATCCTCTTTCAGAGATCCCTCAAGTCATCCCGTGTGATTTAACCAGCGGAGAGCCAGAGTCGAGGAACAAGCGGCCTGCCAAGCTGAAGACAAGTGTAAAAACGGGCACCAAGTGCTGGAGTAACTCAGTGAGTGGATCAGGGAGCATCTCCGGAGAACAAGGACGGGTGATGATTCAGGTTGAGACCCGTCTTCAGTCCATTCCAGAAATGTCACCTATCCATGTTCTCCAGAGATGCTGCCTGACCCGCCGAGTTACTCCAGCCCTTTGTGTCCCTTTGTATATTAGCCAGCATCTGCAGTTCTTTGTTTCTATATGGAAGATAAATGTGCATGCTTTCCAGAATGCAAACGCTTTTAATATGATTTATTTTCCTCTTTAGTTACGTGCTTAGTTTTTGGTGATGGATGAGAGTTTTGGTGTGCTCTGTAATAGTTGGGGAGGTGCTTGTTGTGATTATGTTGCAACCTTCCCTCCACTCAGACCGTGTTAACCAACCTGATGGCCCAGTTGCTCCCCCTCCACTTCAACTCCCCCTCCCATTCCCAATCTGACCTTTCTGTCCTGAGCCTCCTCCATTGCCAGAGTGAGGCCCAGCGTAAATTGGAGGAACAGCACCTCATATTTCACTTGGGTAGTTTGCACCCCAGCGGTATGATCATTAACTTCTCTAATTTTAGATAGCCCTTGCTTTCCCCCTCCTTCCCCTCCCCCTTCCCAGTTCTCCCACAAGTCCTACTGTCTCCACCTCCTTCCTTTCTCGTTCCCGCCCCCCCCACCACCCCCACCCGATATCAGTCCGAAGAAGGGTCTGAACCGAAACGTCGCCTATTCTTTCTCTCCATAGATGCTGCCTCACCCGCTGAGTTTCTCCAGCCTTTTTTTGTCTACCTTGGAAAATCTATGCAGTGTCTCTCACCTGGTGCTAAATTTCACCCACACCTCCTCCCACCCCCACCAAGATCCCACCTGGAAATGCCATGACATCTGGGGAAGGGCTTGACCTCGAGCTATCCATCACTGAAACACCACACTCATGCTGCCCATTGTACTTGCCTACACTAATCCCATTTACCCACATTAGAGCCAGGGGCTTCACAGCTTTGCTGAATCAAATGCTTCATAAGTTCATAAGTGATAGGAGTAGAATTAGGTCGTTCGGCCCATCAAGTCTACTCCGCCATCCAATCATCTCTCCCTCCTAACCCCTGACTTCTCCTGCCTTCTCTCCATAACCCCTGACACCCGTACTAATCAAGAATCTATCTATCTCTGCCTTCAAAATATCCATTGACCGGTGCTGCCGAGAAGTCCATGTAAATGCCATAATTAATAAACAATATACTTGTGCAACAAACTCGACTTGACTTGAAAAGGATTTTGTACTTTTTATAAAGAATTACTTGGAATGAGTCGTCGAGAAGGCCATTCGGCCCAACTATTTTTTACTACAGTTAGTTATAGACTTCAACACCACCTTATCCATGCCAAACGTTGGCATATTGGGCTAGTCCCATTTGCCTGCATTTGGCCCATAGCCCTCTAAACCCTTCCTATCCATATCTGTCCAAATGGCTTTTTAAAAGTCAGAATAGTATCTGCTTCTATAGTTTCCTTGGCACCTCATTCCAGATACGGACAACACTCTGAGTGAAAGAGTTGCCCCCAGGTCCCTCTTAAATCTCTCTCCCCTCAAGTTAAGATTGTGCCCTCTAGTTTTAGAATCCTCTATCCTGGGAAAAGATTGTGAGTGTTCACTTTATTCATGCCCCTCATGATGTTGCGCACCTCAATAAGGTCACCCCCTCAGCCTCCTACTCTCCAAAGAGACCCCCCCCCCACCCCCCCATGGTATGTTGGTCAGTGTGAGTGGTTAATGATGGCCACCTGACCCATTGATTCATAATGATGAGGGGGCCATTTGGCCTGTCATTCCTGTGCTGGCTCTTTGCCAGAGCTCCAAGCCCATGGCCTGGGTGTGTTGAGTGGGGTCATGTATTAGTCACCCAGTGTGATCCTATTGACCAGGATCTGACCCCAGAGCAGCTCTGGAGGAGGTCCTCATGTGGCAACAGATCTCAAGCAAAGAAATCAGAACTAGTCAGACTTGAATCTGCCCCTAAAACCTTAATTGGAAGCAAAGCCTCACTCTTAATCTGAAGAAGGATCACAATCTGAAACGTCAACTATCCATGCTCTCTCCAGAGTCGCTGCCTGACAACCTGAGTTACTCCAGCAATTTCTGTCGTTTTTTTGTAAACCAGCAACTGCAGTTCCTTGCAGCTCTTAGCTTTCCAGCTGTTAAAGCTGTCAAGGATTTTCAATGGGTAACAAAAGGAATACAGATGTTGAAAACCTAACCCAGTAGAAATGTTCAGAATTTAGAAAGGAAGAACTGCAGATGCTGGTTTATACCAAATATATAGTCTGAAGAAGGGTCCCGACCCGAAACACCTTCAGAAGAAATATTCAACAGGTCAGGCACCATCATGGGAGAAACAGATACGTTTTTTTTTACCAGAGCTGACCACCAACCTGAACACAGGAAATTCAAGAGAGACAAGAAACTGCAGGTGATGGAATCGTGAGCTAAACACAATGTGCTGGAGGAACTCTGCAGGCCAGGCAACGTCTGTGGAGGGAATGGGCAGGCGATGGGTGTGTGGTCAAGTCTGTGTAATGTCTAATGTAAGGTCCATGAGTCTAACCTCCTCCATCAGACCCAATCTGAAGAAAGGTTCCGACCCAAAATGTCACCTCTCCATGTTCTCCAGGGGATGCTGCCTGACCCGTTGAGTTACTCCAGCACTTTGTATCTTTCCTGAACGTATATCCCAGCATTAGGAAAAGGGATAGTCACAAAGTGCTGGAGTAACTCAGCGGGTCAGACAGCATCTCTGGAGAACATGGATAGATGACGTTTCAGGTCAGGACCCTCATTTATTCATGTTCTCCACAGATGCTGTCTGAACAGCTGAGTTACTCCAACATTTTATCTCTATCCATGGTATAAACCAGTGTCCGCAGTTCCTTTTTATTACATTTAGCCAGAAAATGGGATGAAGGTTTGGTCAATTGTGAAGGGATCTGCCTCACTGCCCAGTCCAAGGTAGAGGTGACTTTCAGAGACCCCGGCCCCCTTCACCGCCCGTGTCTCTGGCCCTAATGGGGTGGTCCTGACAATCTCTCCAACGCTGTCTCATCCCAGCCGAGCTTTAGTAATCACACAGTAATCCCCTTTGTGCAGAACAGGGAGGATTATATGGCTTTAAAGTTAATTCTCAACACACTCTCAACTGCACTCGTTAATCTTGCCTGGGGTACATAGCGGTGCTACAGTGGCCTGAAGGTGATTTGCAGCTTGTGGGAGATGGGCCAGACTGCGGTGCTGCCTCCGAGGAGAAAGGACACGTATGCCCTGGAACTTCACATATGGTGCAGGTAATCGTTCAAATGGTCCCTTTATTATCATGTGTACCAAGGGTGCAGTGAAAATCTTTTTTTTGCATTCAGCTCAGCAAGACCATCACCAGGCATAGGTACAATCTCCCCAGCCCTCTCAATGGGCTCAGAACATCCCAATGAGTCCACTGAGACCATGTGCAAGAGGCACCAAAGCATGGCCACAAAGGTTCCGTTGCAGCCGTCGTCTCCTTTCTGGTCATTCAGCGAACCGTTCATCCCGCTCCTTGCACGGCCCTCTTTAGCCTTTGTTCCTTGGGGGGTGACTACTGTAGCCGACTTTGAGGGTGCGGAAGGTAAATCCCCCCCCCCCCACCCCCCTAGCCTTTTGCCCAGCGTCCAATGCACGCTCGTCTTTTACCCAGGGCAAGGGAATCAAGAACTAGAGAGCACAGGTTTAAGGTGAGAGGGGAGAGATTTAATAGGAACATGAGGGGCAACTTCTTCACACACAGAGGGTGGTGGGTGTATGGCGCGGCATCTTCCCTCTACGTGCAGGTTCCCGGTGAGCCGAGCCTGCGGTTGGGATTTGGTTGCGGCTCGCCAGGAGACTCTCAGTCTGAAGAAGGGTCTCGACCCGAAAAACGTCACCCATTCCTTCTATCTGAAGATGCTAGTACACAAAAATGCTGGAGAAACTCAGCGGGTGCAGCAGCATCTATGGAGCGAAGGAAATAGGCAACGTTTCGTCCCGAAACGTTGCCTATTTCCTTCGCTCCATAGATGCTGCTGCACCCGCTGAGTTTCTCCAGCATTTTTGTGCACCTTCGATTTTCCAGCATCTGCAGTTCCTTCTTAAACTCATCTGGAGATGCTGCCTGTCCCGCTGAGTTACTCCATCATTTTGCATCTATCTTCATTGTAGTTCCTTCCTCCACACCCATCGCCTGCCCATTCCCTCCATATTTCTCATGAGTGTGCCTGGCTCTCTCTGAGGCTGATTCGGAAGGATAAACGCTCAGTTCATACTGGTTATGTTGTTGTTCTTTGTAACTGACAGGAAATTAGCTCGAGCCTACACCTGCTGTGCACGAGGTACAACAAACGTGTCTGCAACTGTATGTTTCCTCTGGGTATTTACCCCAGCTTATTTACTCCACTATCAAGCCTTATCAAGCCGCTCCAGCATATCTGCACAATTAATGATCATTTTGAAAAAGCTTTATTTTTTTATAATCTTTGAGCGTTTGACGGCTCTGAGCCTGTACTCACTGGAGTTTAGGAGAGAGGACCTAATTGAAACTTCCCTGATATTGAAAGACCTGGATAGAGTGGGTGTGGAGAGGATGTTTCCACTAGTGGGAGAGTCTAGGACCAGAGGCCACAGGCTCAGAATAAAAGGACATACCTTTAGAAAGGAGATGAGGAGGTATGTCAATAGCCAGAGCGTGATGAATCTGTGGAGTTCATTGCCACAGACAGTGGTGGAGGCCAAGTCGATGGGAGTTTATAAAGCAGAAATTGCCAGGTTCTTGATTAGTAAGGATTATGAGGAGAAGGCAGGGACAGGGAAGATAAATCAGCCATGAATGGTGGAATAGACCTGATGGACTGGATGGCCTGATTCTATCCCTATGACTTATGAACATGAATCTGATTTTATAGTCAAATATATTTGTCTGAAAAAGGGTCCCGACCTGAAATGTCATCTGCCCATTCCCTCCACAGATGCAGCCAGACCTTTCTCCAGCACTTGAGTATAAGAGGAGGGATGTTCTACTGCAGTTGTACAGGGTCTTGGTGAGACCACACCTGGAGTATTGCATACAGTTTTGGTCACCTAATCTGAGGAAAGACATTCTTGCCATGCAGGGAGTACAGAGAAGGTTCACCAGATTGATTCCTGGGATGGCAGGACTTTCATATGAAGAAAGACTGGATAGACTCGGCTTGTACTCGTTAGAATTTAGAAGATTGAGGGGGGATCTTATGGAAACTTACAAAATTCTTAAGGTGTTGGACAGGCTGGATGCAGGAAGATTGTTCCCGATGTTGGGAAGTCCAGAACAAGGGGTCACAGTTTAAGGATAAGGGGGAAGTCTTTTAGGACCAAGATGAGAAAATCATTTTTTACACAGAGAGTGGTGAATCTCTGGAATTCTCTGCCACAAAAGGTAGTTGAGGCCAGTTCATTGGCTATATTTAAGAGGGAGTTAGATGTGGCCCTTGTGGCTAAAGGGATCAGGGGGTATGGAGAGAAGACAAGTACAGGATACTGAGTTGGATGATCAGCAATTATCATATTGAATGGCGGTGCAGGCTCGAAGGGCCGAATGGCCTACCCCTGCACTTATTTTCTATTCTATGTTTCTATGTTTGTGTTTTGCTCAAGATTGCAGCATCAGCAGTTTCTTGTTACAACGTTTTTATACTCTCACTGAACCAATAATTACACACACCAGGCACGAGATGGAAGAGAGATAATTTCCGATCATGTGCAGAGTGAATCTATCTGCTTCCTACAGAGGAACTCAGTGCATCCAACACATTGCTGCTTTAGCTTCCGGTTGCAGCTATTTACAGTCCAGCTCAGAGTGGGGTTCAAACTTCAGTGACCAGAAGGAGTTTGAGGAAGTTACACTTTGCGATTACAAGAGTGAGCCTCTCATTCTGTGGCCTTACAATCTTCAGGTCGTCTTTCAAACAAATCTGCTGTAAAAGCACAGGGGATTTAGTTGAGATAAAGCATGGGAACCGGCTCTTCAGCCCACCGTCAACGCCCTTCACAATAGCTCTTTGTTATCCCACTTTCCCATCCACTCCCTACAAAGAATTCTTCTACAAAGAAGAATTTGTCCCAGCAAGTTTCTGCCAATGGAGTAACACTCCTTCAGTACGGTGCTGGACACAGCCTCGGGACTGGGTCACCGGTCAGTTGTCGAGCGAGGTTATTATTAGCTTTCTCTGTTGCAGGAAATTCATTGAGGAATGTCCCAGTGGGCTGATCACCCTGCACGAGTTCCGGAGACACTTCTGCGATGGGACCGTGGGCCCAGGATCGTCGGAGTACGCCGAGCAGATCTTCCGGACTTTGGACGATAACAGGGTGAGGCAGGCAGGCACCGCCCGGGCTCCGACCTTTCCCATCCGGGTCTGTTTAGTTTAGTGATACAGCAGGGAATCAGGGTCTTCGACCACGCCGACCATCAATCATCTGTTCACACTTGTTCTATGTTATCCCACTTTTTCATCCATTCCCGGCAATTTACAGAGACTAATGAACCTACAAACCCGTACGTATTTGGAATGTGGGAGGGAATGGAAACCTTCCCCCTCTCACCTCAATGCTCTCTAATGCTGGACATTTCCACCCGCGGAAGAAGGTTCTGACTGTCTACCCTATCTATGACTCATCATTTTATATAATTCTATCAAGTCTCTCCTTTAACGTTTGCTGTACCAGGGAAAACAATCCAAGTTCATCCAACCACTGCTTGTAACTGAAACCGTCTAATCCAGGACGTCTCCGTAAATTGCCCTTTGAGTGTCGATGGTCAGCATAGACTCAGTGGGCCAAAGGGCCTACATGTACCTTTAAACCGATATGGTGGACTCCTGTGCTCCACCCATGGTGACCCCGTCCGGAAAGCTTCTCCGATTTAGATGTGCAGCTTGATATGGCCTCTTTTAGATGTCAAGGTTCGTCGAATGCCCCACCACGATGAGGCTGCAAGTGTCGGTTATTTCAGGTATTATAGCGTACAAGCTGATTTCAGATCAAATCTCCCATCGAATTAGTGTAGTGGAGTAGCCTGCACTTCAAGTGAGAATCTCAAGCCTGGATTAAAGTCACAGAGCTGGAAATGTCACCGAAAGGAACAGAGAATTCATCCACTTACATCAGCAACACTAATTACTTCACTCCCTGGGGTCTGCTTTCTACGTGCCGTGATGCTGACCTAAGCCGTTAACCCTCTTCCACAGAGTCCCTCTGGGCCCCTTGTAATGCTATTTGCTCTAATTGACTTAATGCCATCCTGACACCACCTGGAAAAGCATTTGGACGGGTACATTGGTAGGAAAGGTTTAGAGGGAAATGGGCCAAACATGGGCAAGTGGAACTAGCTTAGGTTCCGTCTTGGTTGGTATGGATGAATTGGTAAGTTGGGGCATCTTGGTCAGATGGGGCATCTTGGTCAGATGGGGCATCTTGGTCAGATGGAGCAGAATTGGTCAGATGGGGCAGAATTGGTCAGTTGGGGCATCTTGGTTGGCATGAACAAAGGGTCAGTTTCCCTGCCATATGACTCTATGATTCAACACAAGACACTGTGGCAGGTGAGTCAGCTGATCTTAGTTTGGGATCCGGCTCACACGGACTGGTGGTTTATTTGGTTCATTTATTGCTTTCTACCTGAATTATCAGTCATACCGCACAGAAACAGGCCCTTAGGCCAATCTCGTCTATGTCAACAAAGATACCCCACCTAAACTAGTCCCATTTGCCAACGTTTGGCCCATATCTTTCTAAACATTTCCTATCCATGTACTTGTTCAAATGTCATTTAAATGTTATTATAATACCTGCCTCAACTATATCCTCTGGCAGCTTGTTCCATACACCCAACGTTGTCTCTTGGGTTCCAGGTCAGCTTCCAACTTCTCCGCACTGCTTGGTTTAGTCTGGACGTACAACACGGAAACAGGCCCTTCAGCCCACTGAGTCCACCCTGACTATCAACCACCCTCTTCCCTCTCACCTAAATCTGTGCCCTCTGATTCTTGCTTCCCCAACGCTGGGTAAAAGACTCTGTGCATTCACTCTATTTATTTCACCTGTGATTTTATCCACCTCTATAAGATCACCCCTCAGCATTTATCTGTGTGTTCTTGTGCTTAAAGTGTCTGTAAATCTGCAACAGGTAAGAATGTCACTATTCCTGGTGAATTTGATCATTAAACTCAAATAAGACACAATACAACACAAGTACCTCAGCGGGCCAGGCAGCAACTCTGGAGAACATGTATAGGTGACGTTTAGGTCAGGACCCTTCTTCAGGCTGATTTCAGCAGCCCTATCCATGTTCTCCAGAGATACTGCCTGACCTGCTGAGTTACTCCAGCAATATGTGGGGGGTTTTTTTAATGCCTGCATCTGTAGTTCCTGTGTTTCTGGTAATGACCTCACTTGTCTCTCTTGCCTTGTGCGTGCGATGAAGGATGATCTGGTGGATTACAGCGAGTATGTAACAGCCGTCAGCTTGCTGATACAGGGCACGGCGGAGGAGAAGTTGAGGTGGTCCTTTAAACTCTACGATAAGGATAAGGACGGAGCCATCAGCCGGGCAGAGATGCTGGAGATTATGCAGGTCAGCTTCCAACCTCTCCGCACTGCTTGGTTTAGTCTGGACGTACAACATGGAAACAGGCCCTTCAGCCCACTGAGTCCACCCTGACTATCGACCACCCATTCGCAGTAGTTCCATGTTATCCCACTTTCTCATCCACTCCCTACACACTAGGGGCAGTGTACAGAGGGCCAATTAACCTTAACTTACAAACCCGCACGTTTTTTGGGATGAGGGAGGAAACCAGAACACCCAGAGGAAATTCATGTGGTCCCGGGGTGAATGGGTAAACTCTATCCAGAGACCACCCCAGGTCAGGATTGAATCGGGATCTCTGGCACTGGGACAGCGGCACTACCCGCCGCACCACTGTGCCGCCCTTAATGTGTATCCAGATACAGTGAAAAAGTGCGACTGCTTATCCTCATGTTCCAAACCTGGGGGAATCTTTAGATGAGTTCCATCTTTTTCCCTATTTCTTCCCAGCTGTTATCAGGCAACTGAACCATTCTATCGTCAACTAGCAAGCAGTCCTGACCAACCATCTAACTCATTGGACTTTATCTTGCACTAGATATCCTTTATCCTGTATCTGTACACTGAGGGCGGCTTGATTGTAATCCAGTACAGCCTTTCCGCTGTCTGGATAACGCACAACAAAAAAAGCTTTTTGCGGTACCTCGGTACACATGACAGTGAACGAAACAAATTGAAATAAAACTAGGCTAAACTAAACTAATCTCCTGTGAGGGGATATCTCTCTGTACAGGCCATCTACAAAATGAGCCTGGCAGCGTCGCTGACGAATGTTGACCTGCAGACGGCTGAAGAATGCACCGAGCGCATGTTCACACGTCTAGACAAGGATAGAGACGGTGAGTGCATGGAATATTGCGCCAGGGAGCAGCCAGACAAAGGGGAAAGACTGGCACCCATTCCTCCCTTTCCCCCTTCCCCAATCCCCTTCCACTTACATTCCTTCCTCTGGCTTCACAATTCCCACCTCTTCTACCCTTATCTCTTTTTGAGACACGTTTTGTATCTTCGTCTTTTAGACATCAGAGATACAACGTGGAAACAGGCCCTTCGGCCCACCGTGTGCCTGCCGACCAGCCATCACCCTGTACACAAGCACAATAGGGACAATTTACTATTTGCAGAAGCCAATTAACCTACCAACTTGCATGTCTTTGCGATGTGGGAGGAAACCGGAGCACCCGGAGAAAACCCACGTGGTCACAGGGAGATTGTGCAAACTCCGTACAGACAGCGCCTGTAGTCAGGATCGAACCTGGGTCTCTGGTGCTGTGAGGCAGTGAGGCAGCAACTCTACCACTGCTCCACTGTGCCGACTCTGGCCTTTGTCCAGCCATCTACCTATCAAAGGTCCCCCTCATCCATCACCTATATCCACCTATCACTTAGTGTCATAGATTCATACAGCACGGAAACAGACCATTTGGCCCAACATGCCCACACCGGCCGACATCTACATTAGTCCCACCTGCCCGTGTTTGGCCCATTTTCCTCTAAACCTTTCCTATCCATGTACCTGTCTGGCAGTAACTGTAAGGCTTTGTCCTGCCTCTCTTCTCTCCCACCTTTCTCTCCCCCACCTTCCCCCAACACAATCAGTCTGAAGAAAGATATTGACTCAAAGCATCGCTTATCCATGTTCTCCAGAGATGCTGCCTGACCCGCTGAGTTACTCCAGGCCTTTTATGACTGGCGGGCATGGAAGTTGCTACAAAAATGGATGTCCTTATTTCGATCAAAGAGATGGTCCAACTTGGAGACACAAGGAACTGCAGATGCTGGAATCTTGAAAAAAACACAAAGTGCTGGAGGAACTCAGTGGGTTCAGGGTCAGACAACATCTGCGGAGGGAATGGATCGGTGACGTTCCGGGTCGGGACCCTTCATTGGTCTGAAACGTTGCCTGTCCATTCCCTCCACAAATGCTGCCTGGCCCGCTGAGTTCCTCCAGTACTCTGTGTGAGGCTTGAGAGACATTGAGAGGCATTGTAGGATTTCATTGCGTTGTGGGATGTTGTTGATTTCTGTACATCAGAAGAGTAACCGCTCTGCATTGGTGGAGATTGGCAGTGGGATAATGTGAGTGGTGGGGTGGGTGCAAGGAAGATTCGCTGGGATGGACCGTTGACTCGTGAGGACAGACTGGAGAGGCTGGCTCTGGAGTAGAGGGTGAGAGGACAATACTTACCCAATAGCCAAAGTCCTGGATAGAGTGGAAGCGGCGAGGATGTTTCAGGACCAAAGGGCACAGTCTCGGAATTAAAGGAAGTACCTTTAGAAAGGAGAAGCGGAGCATTTATTTTTAGTGAGAGGATGTTGAATCTGTGGCTTTCATTGCCACTGACGGCTGTGGGGGCCATGCCAATGGTATTTTTAAAACAGAGATTATTGTTCTTGATTAGTAAGTGTGTCAAAGGTTACGGGGCGAAGGCAGGAGAATGGGATTGAAAGAGAAAGATAGATCAACCATGATTGAATGGTGGAGTAGACTAGATGGGCCGAATGGCCTAATTCTACTCCTAGGACTTGTGAAACTGAGCTCTCCGACAGTCCAAGGCAGAGTTCACCCAGCTGGGGGGCTGCAGGCTTGTGTGAACATTGCTCAGGATGTCATGATGATGTTCCTGCATCTTTTCCTAGCTGTGATCAGCCAGCGGGAGTTTGTGGAGGGAGCGCTGGAAGACGCCTGGGTGCGTGCGATGCTCGAGTGTGACCCAAGCACCGTGGAGGTGCCAACGTCAGCCCGGCCACGGCAACAAGCGAACCCCAGCCCCACCCGGCAACAACTGAACCGCAGCCCCACCCGGCAACAGCCGAACCCCCAGCCCCACCCGGCAACAAGATCCCAGCCCCACCCGGCAAACAAGAACCCCAGCCCCACCCGGCAACAGCTGAATCCCAGCCCCACCCGGCAACAAGTGAACCCCAGCCCCACCCGGCAACAACTGAACCGCAGCCCCACCCGCAACAGCCGAACCCCAGCCCCACCCCGCAACAAGATCCCAGCCCCACCCGGCAACAGCCGAACCCCAGCCCCACCCGGCAACAAGATCCCAGCCCCACCCCCGGCAACAAGATCCCAGCCCCACCCGGCAACAAGCGAACCCCAGCCCCACCCGGCAACAGCCGAACCCCAGCCCCACCGGCAACCCCACAGCCCAACCCCACCCCACCCCAACAGCCCAACCCAGCCCCACCCGGCAACAAGTGAACCCAGCCCCACCCCAACAGCCCCCCACCCCCACCCGGCAACAGCCCCACCCAACCCCAACCCCCACCCGGCAACAGCCCAACCCCAGCCCCACCCGGCAACCCAACCCCAGCCCCACCCGGCAACAGCCCAACCCCAGCCCCACCCGGCAACAGCCAACCCCAGCCCCACCCGGCAACAGCCCAACCCCAGCCCCACCCGGCAACAAGCCCACCCCAGCCCCACCCGGCAACAAGCGAACCCCAGCCCCACCCGGCAACAGCCGAACCCAGCCCCACCCGGCAACAGCCGAACCCCAGCCCCACCCGGCAACAAGATCCCAGCCCAACCCGGCAACAACTGAACCCCAGCCCCACCCGGCAACAGCCCCAACCCCAGCCCCACCCGGCAACAGCCCAACCCCAGCCCCACCCGGCAACAAGTGAACCCCAGCCCCACCCGGCAACAAGTGAACCCCAGCCCCACCCGGCAACAAGCGAACCCCAGCCCCACCCGGCAACAGCCGAACCCCAGCCCCACCCGGCAACAACTGAACCCCAGCCCCACCCGGCAACAGCCGAACCCCAGCCCCACCCGGCAACAACAAGACCCTGGCCCAACCCGGCAACAAGTGAACCCCAGCCCCACCCGGCAACAACTGAACCCCAGCCCCACCCGGCAACAGCCGAACCCCAGCCCCACCCGGCAACAACAAGAACCTGGACCAACCCGGCAACAAGTGAACCCCAGCCCAACCCGGCAACAACTGAACCCCAGCCCCACCCAGCAACAACTGAACCCCAGCCTGGACACGGAGCCAGCGGCAGTGACGGACACTCTGTGTTCCTGCTGAGGACCCTCCACCCACTCCATCGCTGGTCCTCCCCACCGTCAGTGAGACCGCAGAAGCACGAGGACCTCCATCCAAAAATAAACTCTTCAGAAAAAAAAATATATGTAGCATCATAGAAAGCATAGAAACAGGCCCTTCTGCCCAACTTGCCCACACCGACCAACATGTCCTGTCTACACCTGCCCGCGTTTGACCCATATCCCTCTCAACCTGCCCTATCCATGTACTTGTCTAAATGTTTCTTGACTGTGTGATGGTACCGGCCTCAACTAGCTTGTTTCTTACATCCACCACCCTTTGTGTAGAAATGTTACCCCTCAGGTTCCTATTAAATCTTTCCCCCCTCGCCTTAAACCTTTGTCCACTGGTTCACGATTCCCATACTCTGGGCAAGAGACTGTGCATTTACCCTCTATTCGATATACAAAAGATAAACAGTGCTAAAACACTTCTGAAATTCTCAGCGGCTATATATATATATATTTATTAGTTATATCTTTGCTAGTGTTTACAAGCTATCCTTATAGCAAGCATCTTTGCCACTTATGTGGCCCCCTGGAGTGATATCCCTTCCCTTGTTTAAGGGGTATATCCACCACACTCGGCCCCCAATGTCCAGCAGCAGAAGGACCCATTGTATTGTATTGTATTAACCTACAAACCTGTACGTCTTTGGAGTGTGGGAGGAAACCGTAGATCTCGGTCTCCATGCAGTGTTGCTCAATGACTCTGTGACAGCAGCGTAGGGGTTTGCGGCCTGGCCGTCCCACCAACAGAGCGGTGTCTGGTGAGACAAGGTGGACGTTAGGTTCTGCGGACATCCGCAGTGTGAGATTCCATTCGCTATCCGACACACACCGCAACCTCTCAGATGCACACGGTTGTCTTCCATCAGCACAAACTGGTCATTGTGGATAAAATTCGACAATACAATTTCCTTCCTCAAATCTCTGCCCTGTTGAGCAATGGTCACTGGTTTTGAAGCGGTGCCAAGATTAGTCTCTTAAGAACGTTGATGGTGAAGTCTACTACTGTATTACATCACAATTGTTGTTGCATATTGTATTTATCTATGTGTGTGCTTTTCTATAGTTTGGTTTTAGCGGATTGAATGCCAACAAAGTATTTCACTGTACATGGGTAACATGTGATATTAAAGAATCACAGAATCATTGAATCGGTGACTTAAGCAAACCGTAGAGAGACCCAACAAACCAGGGACTCGAGGAGAAGCTCAACCACGTTTTGTTCAAGGTCTTTGGTGCCTTCATTTTATTGCTACACTGTAAAATCTCACAGTACCTCAATGGGGCTGGGGCTGTATTGTTCAGCAAAACACAGCAGGTCAGGCAGCATCTGTGGATGGAACAGACAGACGATGTTTCGAGTCTTCAGACTGATTCGTAGTAGCAGGGAGAAAGCTAGAAAAGGGAGGCAGGGGGTGGGACAAAGCTTGGCGAGTGATAGGTGGATGCAGATGAGGGGGGGGGGGGGAGTAAGGGGGGAGGTGAAAAGAAGCCAAAAGGGACAGTGAACCAGGGTGTGTTACAACCGCAGCTCATCATTCCTGGTTCAGCATTGTCATGTCCTTAGTTGATAGAAAATCCTGAGGGAGTGTCTCGTTTACACCTGAGACTCAGGAGACAGTGTGCAACCCGGCATCTAATGTCCCGCGGACCCAGCCGCGAGCTGAAGTGTGGCAATGTCTGGGAACATGGTTGTACCACGGGGATAACTGTAGCCCAGGGTTGCTGTACCATAGGGATGACTGTAGCCCAGGGTTGCTGTACCATAGGGATGACTGCAGCCCAGATTTGACTGTAGCACGGTGATAACTGTACTACGGGGTTAACTATACTGCTCCGGTCTAATGCTCAGGAGGAGATCTTCTTCTTTGGAGTGTAGGAGGCTGAGGAGTGACCTTATTGAAGTGTACAAGATCACAGTCTGTTCCCCAGGGTCGAGGTTTCTAAAACTAGAGGGCACAGGCTTAAAGTGAGAGGGGAAAGATTTAAGAGGGAACAAAATAGCACACTTTGCACACAGAGTGTTTAAGAAGGAACTGCAGATGCTGGAAAATCGAAGGTAGACAAAAATGCTGGAGAAACTCAGCGGGTGAGGCAGCATCTATGGAGTGAAGAAGAAGAAGGGTTCTGAAGAAGTGTCTCGACCCGAAACATTGCCTATTTCCTTCGCTCCATAGATGCTGCCTCACCTTTACCTTTGCACACAGAGAGTAGTTTATATCTGGAATGAGCTGCCAGTGGAATCTATAGAAGCGGATACAATTAAAACTTAAAAGACAGTTCCACGGATAGGAAGGGTTTAATGGACAACCGGCTAAATGCAGGCAAATGGGACTAGCCCAGCATGCCGATGTGGTCAACAACAAGTGGGCCGAAGGGCATGTTTCCGTGCTGTACAGTTGTAGGAATCTCTATGAGACCAAGGTTGTGCCAGTGAGAAAGACACAAAAACCTGGAGTAACTCAGCGGGACAGGCAGCATCTCTGGAGATAAGGAATGGGTCTGCAGTCTGAAGAAGGGTCTCGACCTGAAATGTCACCCATTCCTTCTCCCCAGAGATGCTGCCTGTCCCGCTGAGTTATTCCAGCTTTTTGTGTCTTTCTTCAGTTTAAACACCATCTGCAGTTCCTTCCTGAACACTCTGTCGGTGAATCTCTCTGACGAAGAACTGGGAGAACATCTCGCCTGCTCCACCAGAGGGCCCCATCGAGCCAAAGTAATGGTCACCCCAACAATTTCCCAGGAAACAGGGTTGAGATGTCACATGTATCGGTGATGGAACAGTGACATCTTACTTGCTGCAGCTTTACAGGCTCGTTAACGCTAATAATACACAGATAACAGGTAAGTATTAACAATACAATAAATTAATAGCAGTTATACTAGGTAACCATCGTAGTCCAAAACCGAAGTCTGTAGTGCAACCAAAGACATAGTCCGCAGAAGATCACAGTTGCTGAGGTTAGTGTTCAAGAGCCTGATGGTTGCCGGAAAGAAGCTGTTCTTGAAACTGGAGGTCACGGTTGTCAGGCTCCTGCACCTTCTTCCCGATGGTAGCATCGAGATGAGAGACTGGCCAGGTTGGAACATGTCCAGAAGCATGTGAAGAACAGCCCTGAACCAAAATGTCCCCTGTTAATGTTGTCCAGAACATGCTGCCTGACCTACTGAGTTACTCCAGCACTTTGTGTCCTTTTGTGTATTAACCAGCATTTGCAGTTCCTTGTTTCTAAGGTTCAATGGGATAGGGCACAAAGGCAGGCAGTGGGACTAACTCGTGTTGCCAAATTGGTCGGCATGGATGTGTGGATGGATAGGTGGGGGGCGCTGTCCTGAACGGCGCCTATCTTGCAGCTGTCCGTTTTCTTTCACTTCTTTTTATTATTTTTAGTACGTTAAAGTGTTTAGTTGGGGGTCTAATCTTTTATGTGTGGGGGGGTGGTGGGGGGGGAAGGGGGAAACTGCTTTTCAAGTCCCTACCTGGTCGGAGAGGCTGCCTTCCTCCGAGCAGCACTTTCGACCTGTCCTGGCGGCCTACCAGCGGGTCCTGGAGCGACGTTTCCCTGAGGGGACCTGGCCAGAACATCGGCTTTGGCGGCGGCGCGGCGCTGGAGCGCTATTGCGGAGCGGGCGATGCCTTGTCTGGGTCGCCGCGCTGGAACTCCAGTATGCTGGGACCGCCGATAATAACATCATGGAGCCGGGGTTCTGTGGAGCGGCCAGCTGCGGCGCTGAACTTACATCTCGGAGCCTGGGATCTCTCGCCGAGATCGCCAGTGTGTGGGGCTCCGTTCGGCGTGGTCTGTTGGCTTGGAAGCCGTGGTCTCCGGTAGGAGGGCGGCCGTTCCTGGCACCCCAAGCCGCTGAGGGTTCTCCCGACGTCGGAATACCATCACCCGGCGAGAACGGCCGGGAACATCGGGCCCCCGTAGCGGCGACTGTGGAGGCCTCATAGGCCCGACTTTGGGTGGACAAGAGGATGGGGACTGGTCTTTGTGCCTTCCCCCACAGTGGGAACCATTGTGGGGGGATGTTTTTATGTTCTAATGTTAAAGTTCTTGAATGCTATGTTGTATTTTTATTAGTGTGCTGCAGGAACATCTGAATTGCCCCTCGGGGACGAATAACGTGTATTGTATTGTATTGTATTGTATTGTAACAGAGAGTTCTGCTGAGCCAGTCTTGAAACATAAAGAAACAAAAGCCTTTACCATGAAACATTAACATAGAACATAGAAAAATAGGTGGAAGAGTAGGCCATTCGGTCCCTTGAGCCAACACCTCCATTCAATATGATCGTGGCTGATCATCTAAAATCAGTCCCCCATTCTTGCTTTTCCCCATATCCCTTGATTCATTTAGCCCTAAGAGCTAAATCTCTCTTGAAAACATCCAGTGAATTTGCTTCCACTGCCTTCTGTGGCAGAGAATTCCACAGATTCACAACTCTCTGGGTGAAGACGTTTTTTTCCCATTTCAGTCCTAAATGGCCTACCCCTTATTCTTCAATTGTGATCCCTGGCTCTGGACTCCCCCAACATCCAGAACATTTTTCCTGCATCTAGCTTGTCCAATTCATTAAGAATTTTATATGTTTTTATAAGATCCCCTCTCAACCTTTCAAATTCCAGTGAATACAAGTCCAGTCAACCCATTCTTTCATCATATGTCAGTCCCACCATCCCGAGAATTAACCTGGTGAACCTATGCTGCACTCCCTCCATAGCAATAATGTCCTTCCTCAAATTAGGAGACCAAAATTGCACATAATACTCCAACTGCAGTCTCACCAGGGCCCTGTACAACTGCAGTAGGACCTCCTTGCTCCTAAAAAAAAAATCCTCTCGCAATGAAGGCCAACATGCCATTAGCTTTCTTCACTGCCTGCTGGACCTGCATGCTTACTTTCAGTGACTGATGTACAGGCACACTCATCTCGTTGCACCTCCCCTTTTCCTAATCTGACACCATTCAGATAATAATCTGCTTTCCTGTTCTTGACATCAAAGTGCATAGGCTCACATTTATTCACATTATTCTGCATCTGCCATGCATCTGCCCACTCACCCAACCTATCCAAGTCGCCCTGCGGCCTCATAGCATCCTCATCACAGCTCACACTCTCACCCAGCTTTGTGTCATCTGCAAATTTGGAGCTGTCACATTTAATTCCCTTGTCTAAATCGTTAATATATATTCTAAATAACTGAGATCCCAGCACCGTTCCTTGCAGCTCCCCACTAATCACTGCCTACCATTCTGAAAAGGACCCGTTAATTCATACTCTTTGCTTCCTGTCTGCCAACCAGTTTTCCATTCATGTCAATACCCTGCCCCCAATACCATGTGCTCTAATTTTGCACACTAATCTCTTGTGTGGGACCTTGTCAAAGGCTTTTTGTAGGTCCAGATACACCACATCCACTGGCTCTCCATAATCCATTCTTTTTGTTACACCCTCAGAAAATTCCAGAACATTAGTTAAGGCCAATTTCCCCTTCATAAATCCGTCCTGTAACTGCTTTCAATCAAAGAGTGTTTTATTGTCAAATGTCCCAAATGGAACAATGACATTCTTACTTGGAACAGCACAACTGATAAGTAAACATAGTCCTCTGTAAACATCATAATAAACAACAACAAAAAGTTCAGTCTCAATGTATATTAAAAAAAAATAACAGTGTAACGATAACAATAATGCCCCCAAGTCTATGTAGTTTGGACATTGTGGTGTTTAATAGCCTGATGGCTGCTAGGAAGAAGCTGCTCCTGAACCCAGATGTTACAGTTTTCAGGCTCTGATACTTTCTTCCTGATGGCAGGAGTGAAATGAAAGCATGGCCAGGGTGGTGTGGGTCGCTGATGGTGCTGGCTGCCTCTTTGAGGCAGCGACTCTGGTGGATCCCTTCAATGGTGTGGAGGTCAGTACTCGTGATGGACCGGGCAGTGTCCATCTCTTTATGCAATCATCTTTATTCAGGTTTGTTCGACTAGTTATACCAGCCTGTGATGCAACCAGTCAATATTGTGCCTGACCTGAGGAGTTTCCAATATTTTATGTTTTTATTAAAGCAGATTTGAACTGTCAAACCATACACGCGAACTCACAAATAAAAATGCTTATAGCTCGCTAATCTGGAGAATGGGTTGATGTTAAAGTACCATTCAAAAATTAGCATAACTCTGCATGGCATGTTATCTCATATTAAACTTCTATTCATAAAATTAAACCCAGCTTTATTTATGCATTATAATTACATTCATTTACATGCAGAGTAACACCGTGACATTTAATTAGTTGACGACTTCCTCTTCACTGTTCTATCGTTAGTGCGGTGATACAGGGAATGTGCAGAGAGCTGGGCTGGTGTGAGCCTCTACACCAGCTGAAAGCACGTTACTGCTCCAGATTCCTCTGTCATTGAGATGACAGGGGATGTATCAACATTTGGAAATGATTAACCTTTATATATTCAATCAGTACTGCATGCTATTAAATTGGAGATAACTTTATGTTTTGCCTTTAAATAGAAAAATGAAATATTGGCTAATAGATTTTGTCTTTGATACTCTCCCCTCTCATACTCTCGCCTATCTCTCTCTCTCTGTCTCCTTACACCGGCTCTCTCCTCTCTTCTTTCTCTCTATTTCTCTCTGTGTCTCTCTCTTTGTCTCTCTCTCTGGTTCTCCATCTCTCAGAGTATTTTTCTCTGTCTACGTCTCAGTCTCTCTGTCTGTTGCTCTCCCTCCGTCTCTCTCTTCTCTCCCTCTCTCTGCGTGTCTCGCTTCTCTTTCTCTCTCCCTCTCTCTCCTCGCCTCTCTGTGCCCAGGACTCACTGTGATCACCAGTTTCACCGTCTACAGAGGACCTCTGTGGATTCAGTTGCCAATCCATGACAAGTCCAAACTCAGACCCAGAATCCCAGAGAGAGATCTTTTAGTTTTTTTTATTGTCCTTCTTTTTGTTGCGTGCTTCTGTCTTCTTTCCTCCTCCCTCTCTCCTCTCACTACTCTTTCCTGC
Source organism: Leucoraja erinaceus (assembly GCF_028641065.1). Classification (NCBI taxonomy): domain Eukaryota; kingdom Metazoa; phylum Chordata; class Chondrichthyes; order Rajiformes; family Rajidae; genus Leucoraja; species Leucoraja erinaceus. The sequence continues at coordinate 18,532,914 of NC_073395.1, read as the reverse complement.
CCCTTCTCTCTCTATATCCCCTGTTCCCTCTCTCTCTCTCTGTCTCTCCCTGTCTCTATCTATCTATCTCTCTCTCTCCCACCCCCCCCCACCCCTCTCCCTCTCTCTCTCTCTCTCTCTCTCTCTCTCTGCTCTCTCTCTCTCTGTTGCTGGGGACTCTCTCTCTCTGAGGTCTGGCTCTCTGCCAATTTCTTGTGGCTCTTGGATGGGGCTGCTCCTAAACCATGCTGTAATGCATCATGATAAAGTCTCTCTCTCTCTCTCTCTCTCTCTCTCTCTCTCTCTCTCTCTCACTCTCTCTCTCTCTCTCTCCTCCCTCTCTCTCTCCATCCCTCTCTGCTCTCCCCTCGCGCCTCTCTGTGCCCGGGACTCACTGTGATCACCAGTTTCACCGTCTACAGAGGACCTCTGTGGATTCAGTTGCCAATCCATGACAAGTCCAAACTCAGACCCAGAATCAGAAACAGAGAGAGATAGGCTCAATGTTTAGTTTATTTATTATTGTCCCACATATTGAGCTTTTTGTTGCGTGCTATCCAGTCAGCAAAAAGACTTTACACAATTACAATCAAGCCGTCCACAATGGAATAACATTTAATGCAAGTTAAATTCCAGTAAAGTCCAAATAATTATAGTCCGAGGGTCTCCAATGAGGTAGATGGGACGTTGGGACCGCTCTGTTGCTGGGGACAGGATGGTTCAGTTACCTGATAACAGCTGGGAAGAAACTGTTCCTGAATCTAGATCTATACATTTTGCCCGATGGTTGAGGGGATAAGAGGGAGAGACTGGCCTTTATGTTGCCAAGGCAGCGTGAAGTGTGGATGGATTCAATGGAGGTTGGTTTGTGTGAAGGTCTGGGCTCTCTGCAATTTCTTGTGGTCTTGGATGGGGCTGCTCCTAAACCATGCTGTGGCCAATACATCATGATAAAATGCTTTCTACGGTGTGAATGTTAGAAGTCAGTAAGAGTTGTTGCCAGCGTGCCACTGTCACACTTTGTCTTCACTGTAGCCACTGTGGAGTTCTGTAAGTGGGCTGTATGCTTCAATAGATCCGGCACAGGTCGAGGTCACCAGTCATGTCAAAACGTTTCCTGGTCATGGTGCGATGCTGGACAGTGTCGTAGGCAGCGATGAGATCTATGAAAGCTGCTCCGGTGATGAGTTTGCACTCAAAACCGTCCTCAATGTATTGGGTGAGGTTCAGTAGCTGCCCGGCACAGGAGCGCCCAGGGCAGAAGCCAGCTTGATCTTTAGTAAGCTTGGAGTCTATCAGTGGCATAAGGCGTTGGAGTAGTAGCCTCTCGTAGAGCTTGTAGGTGATGCAGAGGAGGGAAATGGTTCTATAGCTCTTTGGGGATGATGGGTCCTTTCCAGGTTTGGGAATTGCGAAAGTCTTGGCCTTTCTCCATACAGGTGGGGTTGTTTTCTGTGCCATGCATGAGTTCAGCATTGCTAGGAACCAGGTCTTTGCTTTAGGTCTCCTTCCCCAAGGTGCTGTATCATTTCCATCAGTACATCATCGATTCCTGCTGCTTTCCCAGGTAGATGGTAGATGGTAGGTCAGGATGGATCTCTAGTTGTTGGTAGGATGGTTCAGTTGCCTGGTAACAGCTGATAATCGTTGGCCCCTTGATATAATAAAGTTTGCTGGAAACTTTATTGAAGTTTCGAGCCTGTTAGTTTTGCTGCCCTGCACTTCCCTGCTGATCTTTACTTAAGCTGAAGATGATGACATTTTAATCGAGGAAATGGCTCGGAAGAATGATTGGAGCAGGAGATTGGATTGAGTGCACACACTGGCTGAGGCATGGCAGGTTAATGAGTCCATATCCTGCCCGTACACCAGCTCCACCACTGCTGCACACTGCCCCTTGTCACACATGGATTCTCCCAAACAGTACACTCAGCGTTGACTATTCAAACGCATGAATATTGAAAAGGGTGACAGTGCAGATGGTAAACAGAATATTTATGGATGTCCACAGATCATCAAGTCATGTGTTATGTAACTCAGAGACCGGCTATTTGGCCCGCCACGTCCATGCTGACCATTCAGCCCATCTATACTAATGCCGATGACAAAGACACAAAATGCTGGAGTAACTCAGTGGGACAGGCCGCATCTCTGGATAGATGGAATGGGTGAAGTTTCGGGTCTGAAGAAGGGTCTCGACCCAAAACATCACCCATTCCTTCTATCCAGAGATGCTGCCTGTCCCGCTGAGTTCCTCCAGCATTTTTGTGTCTATCATCGGTGTAAACCAGCATCTGCAGTTCCTTCCTACACTAATGCCATTGGTCTCCATTAAGACTGTATCATATTGAGCCATGCCTGTGGACAGGGTGGGCCGAAGGGCCTGAATCCATGCTGTACAGATGTGGACAGATGTGACCAGCCTCTCCCCATCGGTCAGCAAGTCTGATCCGTCTGTAATTTGATTCGGAAATATCCGTTGGGAATGATTCTCGCATGAGCCACAGTTTTCCTCGTGAACAGATGCTGTTTGATCCCCTCAGGGAGATGCCAGTTGATTTTAAATCACCTCCTAAACAATTTGCTCAATATCTATTTGGTTTCGCGACTGACTCGCTTTTGGCTGGGAATAGAACGTCTGGTTTGCAGAAGGGATGTTGTCACTTGCAGCCATCTGTCTCAAGGCGATCAACACAGGGCCAGTGTCAGACCTGACCCCAGGGAGAGAGGTGGAGGGGGGGGGGGGGGGGGGGGGGGGTGGGGGTCAGGTGGTGAGAGGGAGAAGGAAGAATGAGGGGGAAGGGGGTGAGGGGGAAGGGGGGGGGGAAGGGGGGTGAGGGGGAGGGGGAAGGGTGTGAGGGGAAGGAGAGAGAGGAGAGGGAAGGAGAGGGAGAGGGGGTGGGGGAGGGTGAGGGGGGGGCTGAGGGAAGGGGAGAGGGGGGGGATGTGAATGAGGAGGAAGGGAGAGCGAGGGGGAGAGTGAGGGAGGGGTGTGTGAAGGAGTAAGAGGGAGTGGGGGATGTGAGTGTTGGGGAAGGGAGAGTGAGGGGGTAGAGGGGGAAGGGTGAAGTAGGGAGGTGGAAGGGAGCGAGGGGAAGAAGGATAGAGGGGGAAAGAGCGAGCGGGGAAGGGGAGGGTGAAGACCAAAAACCGTACACTTTAACACTATCCTACACACTTGGAACAATTTACAATCTTTACGGAAGCCGAATAAACTACAAACCTGCACATATTTGGAGCGTGGGTGAAACCGGAGCACCCGGAGAAAACCCACGCGGTCACAGGGAGAATGTGCAAACTGTTAGACTTCTCACTGAATTTCTAAAATAAAACTGTTAACCAAAAAGATCAACGATGAAAATTGAAAATATATATATATATTAGAATGTACAAACTCCAGTCAGGATCGAACCCGGGTCTCTGGCGCTGGGAGGCGGCAACTCTACCGCTGTGCCAGTGCTTTTGTTTCAAACGCACGACTTTTCAATGATGTCCTGACGTGACTCATGCAACTAATAAGGAGGTTCACTTTCAGATGTTGTCAGTAAATCTCTGCCATTGCTTCCCAAGGACTTCACAAACCGCTGAGCATCACATCGTGTCCTTGGGGAAGCGGTTTGAAGGGCGAGAGAGAAATTCATTGATATAAAAATAGCAGATGTTTACCACAGAGTGCGTGGTCTCAGGCGAACAGATCAGGATCAAAAGACCCACACTGACATCTGTCACAAAATGTTTAACTCTCCTCCCTAGATCCGGCGGAGCTGCAGGCGGGAGGGTGGTGATGTTGGTGAGAACTCTGTGTTGAAGGGTCGGAGGCCGCGGCTGTACAGTCAGCAAAATAAACGTTGCCTTCAGAAGGCCCTCAACAGACTGGGATCTATGAGGAGCTGACTGATGTCCCGGCCCACACCGCCTGAAGGGTCTGCTCCTTCACTCAGTTATATATACGATCTGGGATTGCAAGACAACAAGCCGGGGGGGAGCTAGTTGCTCGATCACAGGGTCACGGTTTAAGAATAAGGGGGAAATCTTTTAGGACCGAGATGGGAAAAACATTTTTCACACAGAGAGTGGTGAATCTGTGGAATTCTCTGCCACAGAAGGTAGTTGAGGCCAGTTCATTGGCTATATTTAAGAGGGAGTTAGATTGGGACCTTGTGGCTAAAGGGATCAGGGGGTATGGAGAGAAGGCAGGTACAGGATACTGAGTTGGATGATCAGCCATGATCATTATGAATGGCGGTGCAGGCTCGAAGGGCCTAATGGCCTACTCCTGCACCTAATTTCTATGTTTCTATGTTTCTATCTCTTCGCGTCCTGGGAAGTCGCAGTTCACAACCACTGCCAACAGTCTGAAGAAGGGTCTCGACCTGAAACGTCACCCATTTCTTCTCTCCAGAGATGCTGCCTGCCCCGCTTAGTTACTCCAGCATTTTGTGTCTATCTTCGGTTTAAACCAGCAGCTGCAGTTCCTTCCGACACTTTCCTTCCGACAGTTCCCAGGCTCTGCAGGTGTGAAGCAGACAGACAGGTGGGCCTCCCCAGCCCTCAGGCACACACGCAGACACACACAGAGGCAGAGGTCTGTAAACTCCAGGCAGCTTTGACATAAAACTCCAGCGCATTGTCCAGTGGTCCCTGGGTGACATTTACGTAACTGTTTAAACACATTGATCTCTGACTTTATTGAGCTACTGCTCACAACTTACAATTCTCACAGGATTTCTAAAAGAAACCTGTTAACAAAGAAGATAAACAAAGAAAATGGAAAAATATATATTAGACTCATAGAGACAAACAGCACGGAAACAGGCCCTCTGGCTCTCTGGCCCAACTCACCCATGCAGTGAAATGACTGGTGGAGTTTCTTACCCCGCATATCTTATGTAAACTTTTCCCTTCTCACCTTAAATATATGCCCTCTAGTAGTTGATATTTCCATCCTGGGAAAAGGTTCCACCTGTCTACCTTATCCATGCCTCTCATAATTGTATATATTAGGTCTCCTGTCAGCATCCGGCATTCCAGCGTGAACAATCCAAATCTGTCTCAACCTCTCCTTGTAGCTAATATCCCATAATTCAGGCAACATTCTGGTACCCCAACAAACTGGTACCCCCCCCCCCCCCCCACCGTTTCGAAAGCCTCCACACCCTTCCTGTAATGGGACGGGTCGGCCAAAGTCCACCCTTCTTCTTACAATCAATGCCAGGGTGCCAAGCAAGTCTACCATGGGACAGAGGTAGAAAAATGCTAGTCACTCAGACAGTAAGCACATGGTGGGAGAACTGGGTCGAGAGGTGGCGAGGACTGGAGAGAGAGAGTGAAAGCAAGGGATGAGGGTGTGAAAACTACTTGATCAATTGGAGGAAGTCAAATGTTCATATCGCTGGGGGAGGGAGCTACCCGAGTGCCAACAATATGAGGTGCTGTTCTTACAATTTGCACTGGGAACCAGGGTGCACTGTGACAAAGAGAGGAGAAAGAGGACAGAAAGATTTACATTGGGAATGGGTAGGGTACAGAGTTGAAAATGCTGAGCAACCGGGAGATCAGGAACATAGTTAATGAGCGGAAAATATAGCGGATATAGAGAGTTCAAAGAGGGAGATCAATCGCCGAGCCAGTGCAAATTGGTCTCGCCGATTTGTAGAGGAGTTGACACTATGGAACATCTAGTGTTGCCACACAGTAGATCTGCACATTAGTTGCTGTTAGGTGCATTCATTGTATATTTTCCTCTTACACTCCACCTGAAAAGACTGTCGGGGTCCTTGTCAGACGGAGTCATTGAAGTGTAGGAAAGAACTGCAGATGCTGGTTTAAAAAGGTAGACACATGTTGCAGTCTCCTGGGGACAGTTGCAGGGGAAAGGAATGGGTAACCTGGGGAGGGGGTGGTTTGGGTGGGGAGTGGGCGGGACGAGTTGACCAGGGTAAGACTGCTGGGGGGAGGGAACGGTCTGGAGGAAGCAGAAAGGGACGGAGATGGAAGAAGATTTGGCCCGTAAATGGGATCCCGTTGGAGGTGGCGAAAATGTCGGAAGATTATATGCTATGTGGGACGGCTGATGGGGTGGAAGGTGAGAACAAGGGTGACTCTGTCCTTGTTACGAATGTGGGGAGGGGGAGCAAGAGCGGGGCTGTGGGATAACGAGGAGACCCTAGTGAGAGCCTCATCTATAAAAGAAGAAGGGAAACCCGTTCCCTAAAGAATAAAGACATTTCCAATGACCTGGTATAGAAAACCTCATCCTGGGCGCAGATGCGGTGTAGACGGAGGATTTGGGAGTAGGGGATAGAGTCTTTACAGATGCGGTGTAGAACAGAGGATTTGGGAGTAGGGGATAGAGTCTTTACAGATGTGGTGTAGATGGAGGATTTGGGAGTAGGGGATAGAGTGTTTACAGATGTGATGTAGACGGAGGATTTGGGAGTAGGGGATAGAGTCTTTACAGGGTGTGAAGAAGAGTAGTCAAGATTACATTTAAGTGATTTTCTCATAACTGTAACCAGTGGAGTTAAATATTCCCAGACATATAACTCCAATATTGCAGGAGTAATTGCAGGTACTATCACAATGTTTAAGAAACAAACTTTGTGTTGTGTATTTGGATGATTGGAACAGACTTTAATAAGGCTCGGACACGGGAGTAATCTAACAAGCTTCTTTATTCCAGGACGCCAGCTTGAGACTCCCGCGCACATGCGTACTTGCAAGATTCAAGATTCAAGATACAAGATAGATTTAATTGTCACATGTGCCTCATGGCACAGTGAAATGAATTCCCATACAGCAATACAATAAAAAATAAACAGGACACAACACACTATAGGGTTTGACATAAAACATCCCCACACAGCAGAATCAAAGTTCCCCACTGTGTGGGAAGGCACCAAAGTCAGTCACAAGACATCCCATATACTAATTACATATGCTAATTATCACATACCTAACACTTTGTGTCCGGGCGGTGTTGCCATCTGGTTGCAAGAGGGGCCCCCAGTGGAGGTCCCTCCATGCAGGGATTCTCCCCCTCTATATCGGCCTGCCTCTTTTCCGGGGTTACGGCTGCACCCGGCTGGTACTAGAGAGGGAGCACGTGCTGTCCACTGGCGGCCTGGTGGATATCCGGCACTGCTGGCCGCCGCTTGGGGTGGAATGCATCTTTGACAAGGATTGTAATGCGATTTTTAACAGTGTAAAATGTAAGAATATTTGATTAGATAATTGGGTGATTTTGTATAATGGCGGTGGGTTTGTTTGGTATTGTTTTGTGTTGTATATATTATTGCAATAATTGATTACATTTATTTTTGTTAAAAATAAAATAAAATGTTTCCGTGTTACCTGCACGGTTCACGGTGTTACCTGCATGGTTTATTGCATTACCTACATGGTTCATTGTGTTACACTGTGTCTACACAGAGAGTGGTGAATCTGTGCAATTTTCTGCCACAGAAGGTAGTTGAGGCCAGTTCATTGGCTATATTTAAGAGGGAGTTAGATGTGGCCCTTGTGGCTAAAGGGATCAGGGGGTATGGAGAGAAGGCAGGTATGGGATACTGAGTTGGATGATCAGCCATGATCATATTGAATGGCGGTGCAGGCTCGAAGGGCCGAATGGCCGACTCCTGCACCTATTTCCTATGTATCTATGTTGCCTGCACAGTGCTGCCTGTCAATCACCAAGCCAAGGTTCCATCCACCAAATGTCACTGCACAACAATACATTTCCAACCGAGAAGGTGCACACAGGGGTCAGGCAACGTTTATCAGTAAATGCTGTAAATGTATTTTTCTGGCAGTGGACTTTCTGCTAAATTGTTTACGGGTCTAAGTGATGTCTGCAATTGGTCGCAGACTCTGATGGGAACATTACTGTCTAATGTCATTTTCCCTTTCCAAGAATCTGCAGCCTTCTCTGCCTGGATTCACGGTTAAAGTCACTTATTTCAGCTTCGTGCCGACAATATTAGAAAAACAAATACAGCGCCCAAGTTGGACTCCAAGAGGCCAAATTAAATTCTAGTTATTGACTAAACCGATGTGGCTCGAATGCATTCACAGGAGAAACCCCACGGGGCCTATTTATTCCCATTTATTAATCTGTTGTCAGCTCCTGAAATAAAGATTGATGTCTAAATAAGGCACCGGCTGTCTCATTGTACAGTGCTAAACCGGTTAGTGTGGGGGACACCTCACACTGTGGATCACAGCTCAGCCCCAGTGCCATCAACCAGACTGGCTCATCCAACTTCCTTCAACACTCCATGATGGTGCTGGGGCAAATTCCCAAATCATTACTTGGTGGCACCGTGGCTCAGCGGTAGAGCTACTGCCTCACTGTCTCAGAGACCCAGATTCGACCCTGACCGTAGATGTTATCAGTACAGAGTTTGTACGTTCTCCCCATGGCCGTCTGGGTTTTCTCCGGGTGCTCCAGTTTCCACAGGTGGGTTCTCACCAATGATTTGTACAGCTGCATCATGATGTCCTAACTCTTGTGCTCAACACTTTTATTGTCGAGGCCCCTGCTGTTAAAACAACACGCCACAGAATGTGGTTTGTCTGTTCTCATCATCAGATGTGTGTGCGGTGTGGGAGTTGTCTGGCTGCTATCGGGGGGAATATGTACACACACACACGTGCACACACGCATATGCAAGTACACCAATATCCGTGCACACACACATATGCACGCGCAGGCATATGTACACACTTGGGCATATGCACACATACATATGCACGTTCACACACACATATGCACATGCACATGCATACACATGCAGACACATATGCACGCACAAAGACACACTTATGCACATGCATATGCATGCAGACACACAAACACATGCCCACACACACGCACATGCACACACACACACAAACACATGCACACACATAATGCCTACACACACACACACACACATGTATATGCACACATGCACACACCCAAAATTAAACCCATTTGCACAAACACGCGCAAACGCGCATCATGAACACACAAACGTATGCACAAATGTATGCATGCACATGCGCACACACACACACACATATGTATCCACACCACACAACACACGCATGCATACATACACTCACACACAGATGAAAGGTTAAAACAAGGATCTACAGGTGTTGCTAGATGACCTCAGCAGCAGCATCTGTGGTGGACATGGGGAGGTGTGGTCTGAAGGAGGATCCCGACCTGAAATGTCACCTCTCCATGTTCTGCCTAAGCTGATGAGTTAAGGGCCTGTACCACTTGGCCGTCATTTGTGCGCCATTTACGTGACCTGGTAGCGTGTGGGTAGCGTGTAGATAGCGTGTGGGTAGCGAGGGACAGGCGCATGGAATGGCGTGGAGGAGTGTATAGTTGACCGCGGTATCGTGCAGCGCGCCAGGATTTCGTCCTGTACGAAATCTTCGCCCGCCACCGGCCTGTCGCATAAATGACGCCCAAGTGGGACAGGGTGGCGTTTCGGGTCGAGACCCTTCTTCAGACTAAAACATCATCCATTCCTTCTCTCCAGAGATGCTGCTGGTCCCACTGAGTTACTCCTGCATTTTGTGTCTATCTTCAATTTAAACCAGCATCTGCAGTTCCTTCCCACAGACTCATTTGGTCTGCAGCTTGCTACTTTTCATTCACCTCTTTTTTTGAATAGCGGCTTTACATCTACAGTTTTTCCAATTGCTAGCACCAATCAAGAAACTGGAACATTTTAGAAAATCACCATAAATATCATAAACTGGGTAAATATCATAAACTGGGTAAATATCATAAACTGGGTATTCAAATTATGTCACGCGCTCCAGACGGCTGTGCGGACACATGATGACGCGTGCGACAGTCACTGTCGCGTAAATGACAGCCAAGTGGGACAGGCCCTTTACTCCAGCACTGTGCGTCTGTCTTTCACTGATGAACTGTGACGGGAGGTGAGTGTTGACATGTTGCTCAGACTCCCCAGTGTTTCGTGTTTATGTATTTGATCCGTTTGAGGTCGGTTGGGCAACAGTTTGTGGGCACATGGAGATGCTCCAGTGGCCCTGCCCGGGGGGGGGGGCTATGCTGAGGCCGGCCTTGCTGCCCTGCTTTGCTGGATGCTCTGATTAACCCCAGCCGACGTGAAGAGTTCTACGAGGGGAGATGTGAGGAGCGTTCCCACGACAAGTGACGTAAACGTCCCATCCCTGCCTCTAATCTGATGCAAGGCTGCAGTTCCCACGAGTTCATCATCTCAAAACACATAGCCTCATACAGCACACAAACAGGCCCCTTTGGCTAACTTGTCCATGCCAATCATGATGCCTATCTACATTAAGGGCGGCAGAGTGGCCCAGCGGTAGAGTTGCTGCCTCCATACAGCGCCAGAGACCCAGGTTCCATCCTGACTACAGATGCTGTCTGTACAGCGTTTGTACATTCTCCCCATGATTGCATGGGTTTTCTCCAGGTGCTCTGGTTTCCTCCCACACACCAAAGACATGCAGGTTTGTAGGTTAATTGGCTCCTGTAAATTGTCCCCAGTGTGTAGGATAGTGCTGGTGTCCAGGTGATCACTGATCGATGCGGACTCGGTGGGCTGTAGGGCCTCTTTCCGCATTGAATCTCTGAACTAAACTAATTAATCCCATTTGCCCACTTTAGGCCTACCCTCCTCACCTTTCCGATCCATCCACAATGTTGTCATTGCACCTGCCTTCACCATTTCCTCTGGCAGCTCATACATACCACATACCCAGTACCGTATGAAAAACCTGCCCCTCAGCTCTCTTGTATTATCTGTCCTCTCACCTTAAACCTGCGCCCTCTAATTCTAGACTCAACTACTCTAGGGAAAAGACTGTCTACCCTATCTATGCCCACGTAACATTCATAACGTTCATAAGACTTTAGACTTTCGAGATACGGTGCGGAAACAGACCCTTCGACCCACCGAATCCATGCTGACCAGCGATCACTGCATACACTGGCACTATCATACACACTAGGGACAATTTACAATTTTTACCAAAGCCAATGAACCTACAAATGTGATCCATATCCTTCCATTCCCTGCATACTCATGGAAGGAAAAATTGGACGGCATGGACATGTTGGGTCGAAGGGCCAGTTTCTGGGCTGTTGACTGATTTTATGACTCTCTATTTCCAGTCTAACCGAGGGCTGTTGAGCACCAGTTATAATTGCACACTACACAGAAGAGGGAACGAGAGCAGTTGTTCCCTTCACAAGGAAAGTGCTTGAGGTTCAAGTGGCCATCACTCCTATCAACAACACTTCTCCACCTCCTGCACCCACTTAGGGGTTTGCTCGCATTGACCTGAACTGTTGAGGCTGGAGACTGGACTGAGGCTGATACTGCTCGATGTTAAACACATCACTGAGTGCCCGGTGGTGGAATCTGACTGTGCTGGAATCCATTCGGCCCACCTTACCCATGCTATCTCACTGGCGGTTCTGCCCAATAACTGCTCTGCTCTTGCCTCCAGACCTTTGACCGCTACTGGGCGGCAAAGTGGCACAGCGGTAGAGTCAGAGATCCGGGTTCAATCCCGACTACGGGTGCTGTCTGTACGGAGTTTGTACGTTCTCCCTGGGTTTTCGTGTGCGTTTTCCCTGGGTGCTCCGGTTTCTTCCCACACTCCAAAGACATACAGGTATGTAGTTTATTTGGCTTTGGTAAGTTTTTAAATTGTCCCATGTGTGCAGGATAGTGTTAGTGTACGGGGTGAACACAGGTCTACGTGGATTCGGTGGGCAGATTTTATTATGTATCTCTCAAAAGACATTAGTTTCTTTCCAGAACCAATCCCATGGGTCTTGCCTTCTCCATAACCCAGGAAGTTCGGCCCATCCAGTCCATGCTATAGTTTAGAATTTAGTTTATAGATACAGCATGGAAACAGGCCATGAAGACTGTTAGATTTCTCCCTAATTATTGTTTCAGCACTTTCCCATTTTGATGTTAAGATTGTTGCTACTTCAGTGTTCCCCATGGACACCTGTCCCACCTGAGGTAGACACAAAATGCTGGAGTAACTCAGCGGGACAGGCGACGTCTCTGGAGAGAAGGAATGGGTGACGTTTCGGGGTCGAGACCCTTCTTCACCTGACCTGCTCCATTTCCCAGAGCGATGTCCGCACTGGGCAGAGGAGCAATGATCCTGCAGGTCCTCATTGCATTGTACATTGGAAACCTCTTCCTTGTTGCCCCTCGCACCACGGTTATGGTAGGTGAGGCCTGGCCAAGCTGGCCATCCGCGAGTCACGGCACTGGATGGAAGGGGGCCCCACACGAGCCGGCTGCCTGCCCCTTTTCCAGGGTTACTGGTTACTGCAGAGAGGGACTGCACGCTGTCCACGGGGGGTGGAATGTATCCTTGACAAGGATTGTAATACAGTATAGTTGGATAATAGTATATTTTGTTATAAGTATATAAGAATAGTATATAAGAATATTTGTTTAGATAATTGGGTGATTTTGTATTATGGTGGTGGGTTTGTTTGGTATTGTTTTGTATTGTATATATTATCGCAATAACTGATGAAATTAATTTTTGTTAAAAAAAAAAAACGGTGATGGAAGGTGGAAGATGCTGTGGACACAGATATGTACAGACCAGGGATCTCAAGGCCCATTCTGACATGGTCTACTAGTTCACTCATCTACACATCCCACAACCTCAGGAAAGCATCCAACATAATCAAGGACCACTCATTCCCCGGACATTTCCTCTTATCCCCTCTCCCATCGGACAGTGGAGGACCCGATGTGGGAGGACTGCCGTGAGGGGGAGGGGGGGGCGAAGAACAATGGACAATTGGGGAGGGGAGGGGAGAACAAATGACAATTGGGACCCGGCGTGGGGGAACTGCTATTTGTATACATTGAGTATGCAGCAGACACTTTCACTATGCCTAGTCACATGTGACAATAAAGTATTCCATTCCATTTCAGAAGATACTAAAGCTTGAAAACACGTACCACCAGATTCAGGACCAGCTTCTTCCCCGCTGTTATCAGACTACTGAACGGTCTTCCACAAGCTCGGGTGCAGTCCCGATCTCCCAACCTACCTCATTTCGGACCTCGCACTTTAAAAAAAATCTGTACTTTCTCTGAGATTGGGGCGACAGATAGCACAATGGGCTAAGAATTCGGCTGGTGACCGGAAGGTAGCCGGTTCAAATCCCGCTTGGAGTGCATACTGTCGTTGTGTCCTTGGGCAAGACACTTCACCCACCTTTGCCTGTAATGGAATGTACGGCGGCAGGCGCGGGCACACCGCGACGCCCTGTGTCTCCCTTTCAAGGGAGATGCTAAAAATGCATTTCGTTGTCTCTGTACTGTACACTAACAATGACAATAAATTGAATCATTTCATCATTTTTCATTTCATTTCATTTCAACTGTAACACTCTATTCTGTGCTCTGGTATTTTTCTCTTTGAACTACCTTTTGTACTTGATTGTGCTCATGTATAGAACGATTTGACTGGAGAGCTCACAACATTTTTCACTGTATCTCAGTGCTCGTGACAACAGTAAACCAACACCAACATTCACACGGGCTCCCACAGCTCTTACTATTCTGTCAGACTTGCGACCCCCTGTCGTATTTGTGGGATGTGTTTTTGTCACCGGGTACAGTGAAGCGAGATAATGACTTCTAACTGTTCTCTGCCTAACTCACTTGTTGGCTGTACACTCCACTTCTCAGGCATGCAAAGCCCTTGATGTGATTAAATGCATTGAACCATAATGTGATAGAGGATGTGTGTTAAGGGACTGTATGCATCTTGCTGTATGTGTGTACGGCGCTAACATCACACACTCCACCCCAAAGCATTGTTGCCCAGTTAATCGTAAAGCATTTTAAAGTCTTCCCAGCACAGAAGATAGCCACAAATAGCTGGAGCATCTCGGCAGGACAGGCAGCATCTCTGAAGAGAAGGAATGGGTGACGTTTTGGGATGAAACCCTTCTTCAAGACATCTGTGCTAACACCTCTGCTCCACACTCTCACCTTTGCTACCCACCCCCCCCCCCCCCCCCCCCCCCCCCACCACCTTCCTCCCAGGTCACAGATCTACCCTCTGCCTCAGGTACTGCCATTATACACTCCCCGCACCGCTGAGACTGCGTGGAAAGAACCTCCTCCTGAATTCCTATAGCCCCCCCCATCGAGATGTCCCAAAGCAGCTTCCAACCGACGGAACACCTCTGCAGATTATGCGAGGCATGGATAGGGTAGACAGTCAGAATCTTTTTCCCAGGGTGGAAATATCAACTTCTAGAGGGCATAACTTTAAGGTGAGAGGGGCAAAGTTTAAAGATGTGCGGGGCAAGATTTTCTTCAGGGTGGTGAGTGCCTGGAACTCGCTGCCCGTGGTGAAGGTGGAGGCAGATACGATAGTGGCACTTAATAAGCTTTTGGATAGACACATGGATATGCAGGGAATGGAAGGATATGGCTGATGCGAGGGTAGAGGAAGTTAGTTTATCTCGGCATTATGATCAGCCATGATCAAGGGGCAACACAGCGGCACAGCTGCTGCCTCACAGTGCCAGAGACCCGGATTAGATTCTGTCTAAGAAGGAACTGCAGATGCTGGAAAATCAAAGGTGGACAAAAATGCTGGAGAAACTCAGCGGGTGAGGCAGCATCAATGGAGCGAAGGAAATAGGCAACGTTTCGGGTCGAAACCCTTCTTCAGACTGATGTGAGGGGGGCGGGGGGGGGGGGGGTAGGAGAAAGGAAGAGGTGGAACCAGCAGTGTGAGGGAGAGCTGAGAAGGGGAGAAGAAAGTAGGGCCTACCTGAAATTACATGAATCTACCTTAGATTCTGTCTACGGGTGGTGTTAGACGTCTCCCTGTGACTCCCACGTCCCAGACGTGCAGGTTTGTGGGTTAATTGGTTTCTGTAAATTGTAAAATTAACTCTAGTATGTAGGATAGTCTTTAGTGTACGGATTGGTCGCTCGTCGGCACCGACTCAGTGGGCCAACAGGGCTGTTTCCGCGCTGTATCTCGAATGAAATCTAAAGTAAAGAATGGGCAGGATTGTAACATGGTACAAGGTTTAGAGGGATGTGGGCCAAACGCAGGCAAATGGGGCTAGTTTAGATAAGGCATCTTGGTTAGCATGGATGAGTTGGGCCGAAGGGACTGTGTCGGTGCTGTATGACTCTCACTCGTCTCGGACATCATTTGTCCTATCCTACCTCCAAGATCCCACCCCAAGCGCCTCTTTGAGTGTTGGTCACAGAAGCGGATCTGCAATCACGCATTATAATCGCTCCAGTTTTAAATCTCTACACCTACAGCAAAACGTCTTACTTTTTTCCACGTTATTCCCTTTATCAGATATCAGTACGCTGTGGATGGCCCGATTGTAATCGTGTATTGTCTTTCCACTGACTGGTTAGCACGAAACAAGAGATTTTCATTGTACTGTGGTACACATGACAATAAATAAACTAAACTAAACTATTTCACATTCCATGAAGATCCTCACCCCGTTTTGCCTTACTGTGTCTCTAGCATTGGCACTGGGACATCGCTGTCCAGATCCCGACTAACCCCGAAATGCTGGAGTAACCCAGCGGGACAGGCAGCATCTTAGGTGACATTTTGGGTCGAGACCCTTCTTCAGGCAGAGAGTCGGGGGGGAGAGGGAGACGTAGAGATATGGACGGGCAAGGTGTGAAAACGAGGGATCAAAGGGGACGAAGCTCAAGGAAAATGTAGAATGGATCATTGTTAGCTGAGGAGAAGATGACAACGAGGCACACAATCTGTAACATTTGATCAGGAGGACAGTGAAACTCCAGTGTTCAGAAGGTCCTCAACACTTAGAAAAGTCCAACTTCCTTTGCATTGGGCGAGCAGTTTCAGGCAACATAAATGCATAAATTCATACCAATGAAGCAAACATAACAGTAACCCCAACGATGTGACCATTTTAAAATAGTTATCCATTTATTTATTTATTTATTTTCAAAATACATATTCAACAGTTATATTTGATATATAATTTTAATGTAAATATGATTTTACAAAATATATCACAAACTGTACACGTCATCACACATCAATTACCCACCTGTATGCCACTGTTACACGTAATGCCCAGGGTGACTGACACACAGGGGGACCCGATCAATAGTGCGTCAGGTACACGGAGAGAGTGGGAGACGACTTCCAGCAGAGTAGCTCACATAGACGGCATGTTACACGGGCCAAGCCCAACTCACAGACAGAGCACATCACGTTCACAGCATGACCGCATTATCACCAGATGACAGTCACAAAACGACACCGCGATGGACGTGGGACTTTAGTTCAATGGCACCGTCCTTCATCAGTGCCTTGTCCGTGAGATCTTGTCATCTCCAAAGAGATGGTCTACAGCAGTCACTGAACTGTTCTGTGTTTGAACTTGGAGATAAGGTCATAAGTGATAGGAGTAGAATTTAGGCTATTCGGCCCATCAAGTCTACTCGTGGCTACAGCATAGATACAGCATAGAGAAAGCCCCTCAGCCCACCGAGTCCAAGCCGACCACCCTTTCACACGAGTTCTACGTTATCCCACTTCCTCAGAGGAGGCAATTTACAGAAGGCCAATTCACCTACAATCACGCATTGTGCGCGGAAACCGGAGCATCCAGAGTAAAACCCCAGCCACAGGGAGAATGTACAAACGCTTTACACACAACAGCGTGGGTTAGGATCGAACCTGGGTCTCTGGAGCTGTGAGGCAGCGGCTCTACTCGCTGCGCCGCTGTGCTCCCCTTCACTGCTACTGTGCACTTATATACGTACCAGCACCATTTTGTGTAGAAGAAGCACCAAGGATCCTATATCAAGATCTTTGAGAAGCACTGAGTTGACCTGCAAGCTTGTTTAACTGTGGGAAACTGAACGCTGCTTGCCCACTCGCTGGTGAGGATGTTGAGTAGTCTCTGGCCAATTCATTGTTTCCAATACAACAGGCGCAGTTTACAAAAATCTTCAGGATAAAGCCGTTTTTCATCAAAGGCTCTTACAAACACTCTCTCACTGCTCCCCCTCGGGGATTTCTACTGCGCTCCTACTCTGTGACATGTTAAGACCCAGACTCACTACCACAGCCACGTATCTATACAGACGTTGCCCTGAACCCACCTCTCTTTTCCAGCTTTCCTCCCCCCTCCCCCCCCCCCCCCCCCCCCCCCCCCATCTTCAATCAGTCTGAAAACCGGCCCCGGTTCGAAACGTCTGGTCTGTCCATTCTCTCCACATATGCTGCCTAACCCGCTGAGTCCTTTGACAGTAGTTTGCCTGTATTTTTCAGTGTGGGACAAAGGCATGGCAGGTCTGTCATCACCACAAGTGTGATCTTGTTCCAAATAAAGTAGGAAGGCTTTCAATGGGATGAGAAGTTGATCTTGTGTAGGTTAGTCAACGCTCTGGTTTGGTACCGTAAAATACATCCTTAAAGTTGATATTTAAAAATGTTTTAATTTAATTGTAAGGTACGAATTACAGATGTGCTAGTGGCATTTAAAAAGGCTTTTGGATAGGCACATGGATATGCACAGAATGGAGGAGTATGGATAATGTGCGGTCAGAGGAGATTAGTTTAACTTGGCATTATGTCTGGCACGGACATTATGGGCCGAAGGGCCTGTTCTTGTACTGTACTGTCCAATGTTCTTTATAAATGCTTTCAGATTGTGCATGTGTCTGGAGAGAGCTGTTCCTCCCAAGAATATGAATGGACCTACTTTTGTAACAGGCAGAATAGTTGATTGTTTCAATGTTAATTTCCAAGTTTGATCTCACCCAGTAAACCGCCTGCCTGACCAAGGTTCTGTATTCTCCCTCCACTTCTTACAAAGATCAGTGCGAGCCCCATCACTCAGATGTAGATGAAACAAACCTCAAACATTTGAAGATCAGAAGCGGAGCTGTAATACATCATCTTTTGATGTTTTTTTTTTAATCTCTGTACGATGACCCGATTCCGAAGGTGAGATGGGATTGTGGACAGAGTGGATGTGGAGAAGATGTTTCCACTAGTTGGAGAGTTTATCATTGAAGGTTATAGCCTCAGAATTAAAGGAAGTTCCTTTAGGGAATTATAGGAGGGATTTCTTTAGTCAGAGGGTGGTGAATCTGTAGAATTATTTGCCACAGAAGGCTGTGAAGGCCAAGTCAATGGATATTTTCTAGGCAGAGATTCTTGATTAGTACGGGTGTCAGGGGTCTTGGCTAGAAGGCAAGTGAATAGGGTTAGGAGGGAGAGATAGATCAGCCATGATCCAATGGTGAAGTAGACTTGATGGGCCGAATGGCCCAATTCTGCTCCTATCACATATAACGTTATGACTGTAGATATTGAGGAAAATTACAGAATATTTGCCTCTATTACTGGACTAAATCTTTACTGGACTTTATCTTGCACTAAGCATTATTCATTTTATCCAGTATCTGTGCACTGTGGACGGTTTGATTGTAATCTTGCAAGGGGGGGGGGGGGGGGGGTAAAAACTGCACAAAGATGGTTGCAACGCTGATGAGAACTACATTTGGAGTTCTCATCAGTGTAATCCTGATCTCCCAACCTACCGCATTTAGGATCTTGCACTTTTTCCTCTGTAACTGTAACACTGTAACACTATATTCTACACTATGGTATTGTTCTATTTGCACTACCTGTTATACTTGTGCAGGGCTTGATTGTACTCGTGGATGGTATGATTTGACGGGATAGCGCACAAAACAAAGCTTTTCACTGTATCTCGGTACACGTGACAATAATAAGCAATACCAATGTATAAAAAGAGCGAACTGCTGCAACTTCTCACAATTCACAGTCATCCTAAAGACCTCTGGGTTCTTTTAACGTGATATTTTATTACATTCACAAGAAGCAAATCCCAATCATTCCCTCTGCTCCATGTTGGCTTTTCTGCTCCACTCCAGCCTCTTAGTTTAGTTTGGTTTAGTTTAGTTTAGATTAGTCTAGTTTAGAGATACTGTGTTGAAAGAAAACCTTCGGGCCACCGAGTCCGCGCTGACCTAGAAACACCTGGACCCCAGTCCAGCCTACACACTAGGGACAATTTACAGAAACCAATTAACCTATAAACCTGCACATCTTTGGAGTGTAGCACCTGGAGAAAACACACACACATACAGGGGTGTGGAGTGCAAGGTGAGGGGTGTGGAGTGCAGAGTGAGGGTTAGGTTATGGAGTGCAGGGTGAGGGGTGCAGGGTGAGGCGGATGGGGGACATAGTGGGCCACTGCAGTGTGTCACAGTGCAGCTCCTGCAGCAGATGCTGAGATTAGGGGAGATTTGGAGTGAGGGGGTGGGCAGTGAGGAGAGGGGTGAATGGTGAGACGAGAGGGGAGAGGTGATGAGAGTGGGGAGAGGGGAGGGGAAAGAAAGGGAGAGGGTAGAGGGTAGAGAGGGGAGTGGGAAGAGAGGGGATTGGGGAGAGAGGGGAGTGAGGAGAGGGAAGTGGAGAGAGGGGAGAGGGTTGAGAGGAGAGGGGAGAGGGCAGCAGACGGTGGGACTGGGGACTGAAGCGGTCCGTGGTGATGTGTGGGCTGGGGGTAGGGTGAGGGTGAGGAGTGAGTGCAGGGTGCAGGGGGCTCAAGCAGTGTGCCCCAGTGCAGCGCCTGCAACAGATGCTGTGACGTGAAGGGTTGTGTAAACTGCACGGTGAACGCAGCATGCCGGAGGCCAGGGCACTGCAGCGGTTGCAAGGTAACCTGCGTCATGGCAACCGGCTCCTACCCTGCGCTCATTACTGAGCACTTAATCACAGCAACCCGCAGAACCTTCCGGCATTCAGCGGAGACGGACCCCGATGCCCCAACCCACCGCCTGCAGGTTAGGTCCAGTGTCTCCGACCACATCTGGATTTCAATCGACACACCCAGATGTTGCCTGCAAGCGGCAAACAGCTGGGCCGATCCCCAAAGAGGTGAGTATCTGTAGACGGGTGGTCCAAATCTGACTCGTTTAGTTTAGTTTAGTTTAGTTTAGAGACACAGCACGGAACCAGGCCCTTCGGCCCATCGAGTCCACAGCAACCAGCAATCACCCAAACATTCATTCTATCCTACACACCAAGGACAATTTACAGAAGCTAATTAACCTACAAACCCGCACGTCTTTGAACTCGTGCTCTAAACTGAGGTCAGCAGGGGGCTGGGATAAGGCAGGGGATTAAGGTGATTAAAGGATTCAGTCATACCCAAACCACCGTGCAAAGCAGCCCCCATTCCATCCACTCCATCGACACCTCACGCTGCCTCTGCAAGGCCACCAACATAACCAAGGACCAGTCTCACCCTGGTCACTCCCTCTTCTCCCCTCTCCCATCAGGCGAGAGATACAGAAGTGCGAAAACGCACACCTCCATATTCAGGGACAGTTTCTTCCCAGTTGTTGTCAGGCAACTGAACCATCCCATCACCAACTGGAGAGCGGTCCCGACCTCCCTCCCATCTACTTCATTGGAGACCGTTGAACTATCTTTAATCGGAGGTACACAAACATGCTGGAGAAACTCAGCGGGTGCAGCAGCATCTATGAAGCGAAGGAAATAGGCAACGTTTCGTCCCGAAACGTTGCCTATTTCCTTCGCTTCATTGATGCTGCTGCACCCGCTGAGTTTCTCCAGCATTTTTGGGTACCTTCGATTTTCCAGCATCTGCAGTTCCTACTTAAACACAATATATTGAATCGGATTTTATTGGACTTCACTATAACACCTTGCACCCTTCATCCTGTGGCTGTGCACAGTAGACGGCTTGATTCTGTTCACGTATCGGCTTTCCTTTGACTAAATAGCACACAAACAAAAGATTTTCACTGTACCTCGGTAGATGTGACAACAATAAGCTCAACTAAACAAGTGAGGAGGGGCAGGGGCCACTTCCCCCTGTGGCTGGGCAGAGCAGGGGGGTTAGAACAACATTAATCCCCCATCTGAAATGTCCATGTCAGGAATTATCTCCTCACCCTCCCCGGTTCACAGCATCTTGGAGCATTGTCTTCATTTTTGGTCACCCTGCTACAAGAGAGATGTCATTACACTGGTAAGAGTGGAGAAAAGATTTACGTGGATGTTGCCAGGACTCGAGGGCCTGAGCTAAAGGGAGAGGTTGGGCAGGCTAGGACTTTAATCCTTGGAGCGCAGGAGGATGAGGGATGATCTTATAGAGGTGTATCAGACCATGAACGTAATAGATGGGGGTGAACGCACAGTATTTTACCCACATGATGAGGGAATCGAGAACCAGAGGACATACGTATAAGGACATACATACAAGAATTGGCCTCACCAATGCCTTGTACAATTAAGGTTAACATTGTACATGGCATTGGTGAGGCCAATTCTGGAGTATGGTGTACAATTTTGGTCGCCTAATTATAGGAAGGGTGTCAACAAAATAGAGAGAGTACAGAGGAGATTTACTGGAATGTTGCCTGGGTTTCAGCAACTAAGTTACAGAGAAAGGTTGAACAAGTTAGGTCTTTATTCTCTGGAGCGCAGAAGGTTAAGGGGGGACTTGATAGAGGTTTTTAAAATGATGAGAGGGATAGACAGAGTTGATGTGAACAAGCTTTTCCCATTGAGAGTAGGGAAGATTCAAACAAGAGGACATGACTTGAGAATTAAGGGACAGAGGTTTAGGGGTAACATGAGGGGGAACTTCTTTACTCAGAGAGTGGTAGCTGTGTGGAATGAGCTTCCAGTGGAAGTGGTGGAGGCAGGTTCGATTTTATCATTTAAAAATAAATTGGATAGGTATATGGATGGGAAAGGAATTGAGGGTTATGGTCTGAGTGCAGGTAGATGGGACTAGGGGAAAATAAGCGTTCGACACGGACTTCAAGGGCCGAGATGGCCTGTTTCCGTGCTGTAATTGTTATATGGTTATAAGGTGAGAAGGGAAAGATTTAAAAGGATTTTTTTCGCACAGGGCGGTAGGTATATGGAAGGAGCTGCCAGAGGAGGTAGTTGAGGTAGGTACAATAACAACATTTAAAAGGCATTTGGACGGGTACATGGACGGGAAAGATTCAGAGGGATATGGGCCAAGCGAGAGATGGGACAAGCTTTGATGGGGCAGTTTGGTTGAGTTGGGCCGAAGGGTCAGTCTCCTACCCCAACAGAATCAGACGGTCAACGACTCAGTTGAAAACCACTAACTTAGTGTGAAGGGTCACCAACAGGTAACGGGTGAGGGGATCACGCAAGGTGAGTTGGACGTCCAGGTGTGGATCAGGCTGGCCAGGTGGGGGCATGGTTTAAGGTGTTTGGGCCGAGCTGGCTATGAATCCCTTCCCACCTTTCACTCAGCTGTGACTCCACCTGGGACTAGTGTAGATGTGACATGTTGGTCGGCATGGGCGAGTTGGGCCGAAGGGCCTGTGACCGTGCAGTGACTCTGTGATTGCCAGCATTAGCAGCCCTGCAGGAGAGATTCACATTTACATCAACAGTCGTATTGGGGGGGGGGGGGGGGGGGGGGGGGTGGGGTGGAGCGGTTATTGCCAAGTCGTGAGGAAGTCTGGTCACGTGTTGTGCTCCTAATCCCAGATCCTCCCTCCCAGTATCCGCCATCCCACCCCTAGGGACCACCGGCCACGGACACCCGCTCACGACCTGCTGCCCTCGGTGTCCCTGCATTGACAGTGCCGCGACCACCGGTGTCTGCTTAATGGAGGAAAGTGGAGCTAAGGGTCGCCACATTGGAAAATCACTCACCCTAAAACAACGTGTGATCCCCCCCCCCCCCCCACCCCCTCCACGGACCTATGCAAGAGACCCCTCCCTCGGTAAATCCCAGAAAAGACCCCTCCGAGCCTCCGAGCAGAGAGCAGCTGAGATCAGTCACCGGCGGTCCGCGTGACCCCAGCAAACCTGCCGCTGCCAACGCTAGGATCGCCCCAGACGTCACGGCCTCTCCCGCGACTCCCAGTGCTCCGGGCCGGTGATCCCCGCCTCCGAGCCCGTCTCTCCTAGGGTGAGGGCGGCAGTTTGGGAGACGGGCAGGATCCCTGGCTGTCGAAGCTGGTCGCTCTCCCGGGGGCCTGAAACAGGAGCAGAGCAGAGTTACCCCCAAAACAATCAGCATAGGGCGGAATGCATACTTAACAATGATGGCGATATCGTTGTTTAAGTGTGTAACGTTTGAGAATGTTTGTTTACATAATTGGGTGATTTTGTATTATGGTGGTGAGTTTGTTTGGTGTTATTTTGTATTGTATATATTATTGCAATAATTGATTACATTTATTTTTATTTTCAAAAAACAATCAGCGCAGACAGCGCCCTGCGGCATACAGCTAGACCCGCAGAGCTAGTGTCGAATGGTAAAAGGTTTGGATAGAGTGGACGTGGAGAGGATGGTTCCACTAGTGGGAGAGCCTAGAACCAGGGGGCACAGCCTCAGAATAAAAGGACAGACCACTAGGAAGGAGATGAGGAATTTCTTTTGTCAGAGGGTGGTGAATCTATGAAATCCATTGCCACATAAGGCTGTGGAGGTCATGTCAGCGGATATTTTTAAAGAGGAAATGGGCAGATTCTTGATTTGTAAGGGGGTCAAAGATTATGGGGAGAAGGCAGGAGAATCAGGTTGAGAGGGAAAGATAGATCAGCCATGATTGAATGGCAGAGTAGACCCGATGGGCTGAATGGTCTAATTCGGCTCCTAAGATTTATGAACGAATGTTCTTGCAAGAACAAGCAGAGGATTGTGTATGCGGCTCAGTCGATCACGTAGACTAGACTCCCCACCATTGGCTCCATCTACACTTCACGCTGCCTCGTGAAAGCAGCCAACATAATCAAGGCACGTCGGGCAGAGGTTACAGAAGCTTGAAAGCACATACCATCAGATTCAGGAACAGCTTCTTCTCCACTGCTATCAGAGGTAAATCGGACACTACCCTTGCTGATGGAAGGGTCGTTCTAAGCCAAATAACAGAGGGGAAGAAGCTGTTCCTGATTCTGGTGGCGTGAGCTTTTCCAGCTTCTGTACCCTTTCCCGGATTGGAGCATGGAGAAGGAATGACCGGGGTGTGAGTGGTCATTGATTATGTTGGCGGCTTTCCCGAGGCAGCGTGAGGTGTAGGGGTAGGGGTCTGGTCTGTGTGATGGACCCGAGGGGTGAGGGTCGGTGCCGTTACCTCTGCCAGTGGGTGCCAGTGGGCAATGGGCTTCCGTGGATACGCCAGCATCTCGTTCCAGTGCTCGCGGCCCAGACCCTCCCCGTCCTGCCCAACACGACACACACCGATCACCTCATTGTGGCCAACGCTGTGGGGAGCAGACGGAACGCACGGTTAGTGGTGCACGGGACACACGTACAACGCATGCTCACGTACGCACACACTCGTGTATAAATAGAGGTGGAAGGCATAGTACACACATACAATGCACGCACACATAGGCACACACATGCACAGCGCATACACATATGCATGCACACACAGACAATGCATCACCACAAACGCTTCAGCACGCCACGCACACACAAACACCCGCACAATGCATACATCGCAAACACACATGCGTGCGCACAGGCACACACGCATAATGCATGCGTGCACAGTCAGAGATAAAAGGCATCATTCAAACATACAACACTGCATGCACACACTCTCGCACAGTTAGAGATAAAAACGCATGGCACACGCCACATTCATACCAACACAAACACACGTACACACGCACCACACAAGCACACACGCATACAATGTTTGTTTTGAACAGGATGACGTTAACATAATCTCCTCTACCTGCACGTGATCCATATCCCTCTATTTTCTGCATAACTAAAAGCCCTTTAAACAACACTATCAGATCTGCCTCCACCACCACCCCTGGCAGCACCCTCTGTGTAAAATAATGACTCCATACATCTCCTTAAAACGTTGCCCCTCTAACCTTAAAGCCATGCCGTCCAGCCATTGATATTCCCAACTGGGAAAAAGGTTCTGATTGACTATCCTATCTACAGCATATATCTCACAATTTAGCATCTATCAGGTCTCCTCTAAGCCCCCGATGGTCTAGAGAAAGTAATTGAAGTCTGCCCAGCCTCTCATGATAGGCAGTAGCCCCTAATCCAGGCATCATTCTGGTAAACCTCCTCTGCACCCTCTCCAAACCTCCACGTCCTGCAATGGGACGACCAGATCTGCACACACTGCCTGTGATTGCCGCGGATCTTTCACCACCCCCTGACTAAAGAAATTCCTCCTCATCTCCTTTATTTCTAAGGCTATGGCCTTTTATTCAGTGCCTTTCACTATTCGGTGAGTTTCAATGAGGTACCCCTTATCCTTTTAAACTCCACCAAGTACCATCAAACTCTCAAAAATAACGTTACTTTAGCCAGAGGGTGGTGAATCTGTGTAATTCATTGCCACAAACGGCTCTAAAGGCCTTCATTGGGTACTTTTAAGGCGGAGATCGGCAGATTCTTGATTAGTAAGGGTATCAGGAGCTATGAGGAAAAGGCTGGAGAATGGGGTTGAGAGAGAAAGATAGATCAGCCATGATTGAATGGCAGAGTAGACTTGATGGGCCAAAAGGTCTAATTCTGCTCCTATAACGTATGAACATGAACACTACCACAACCAGAGAGCAGTGCTGAACTACTATCTACCTCTTTGACGACCCTCAGTCTCTCCTTGATCGGATTTTGCTAGCTTTAGCTTGCACTAAACGTTATCATAGACAATAGACAATAGATGCAGGAGTAGGCCATTTGGCCCTTCGAGCCAGCACCGTCATTCAATGTGATCATGGCTGATCATCCCCAATCTGTACCCCGTTCATGCCTTCTCCCCATATCCCCTGACTCTGCTATTTTTAAGAGCCCTATCTAGCTCTCTCTTGAAAGTTATTCCCTTGCATTGTATCTATACACTGTAAATAGATAGATTGTAAACATGTATTGTCTTTCCGCTGACTGGTTGGCACGCAACAAAAGCTTTTCACTGTACCTCAGTACACGTGACAATACACTGAACCACAGAGGTCCGGGCTCCGGGGCTGAATCTGTTTGGAAGGGGGGGGGGGGGGGGGGTGGGGGGGGGGAGGAAGGCTCACCGGTCATAGTCCATCACTGTGATGAACAAGCTGACCTGCTCCATGCTCTCTGGAGGAATGTCGAAGATGATGGCCTCGTTGTAGATAGGGTTCAGCGTGTTCCTCTTTGTGGTGGTTTTCCGTTTTTTCAATCTTTTTCCGTCGCAGATGAGGGACACCTTAACGTACGGGTCTGAAAGCAAACGGACTTATTACCGGCAGAAGAGAAGACGCAAAGTGCTGGAGCAATTCGGTCAAGAGAGTTTTATTCCCATATGCCCAGATACGGAACAATAAAATTCTTACTTGCAGCAGCACAACAGATATGTAAACATAGCACTCTGTGAAACCCATAATAAACAAAGTTTACTGAAATTATGCCTGGATCAGAGGGTGTTAGAGACAGGGAGAGACTTGGATTGTTTTCTCTGGAAAGCCAGAGGTTGCGGGGAGACCTGATAGAAGTTTAAAACAATATGAGAGGCGTAGATAGGGTAGGCAGTCAGAGCCGTTTTCTCAGGTTGGAAATGTCATAGACCATACGCATAGTTTGAATGTGGAATGGGGTAAAGTTTAAAATATATACCTGGGTCACCAGAAGGTGGTGGGTGCCTGGAAATGGTGATGGTGGCAGACAGAATAGTAGCATTTAAGAGTCTTTTAGATGGGCCATGTGGATATGCAGGGAATGGAAGGATATGGATTATGTGACGGTCAAGGAAGATAAGAGTTGGTCTTGGCATCATGTTTAGCACAGACATTGTGGGCTGAAGGGCCTGTGAGGTACTGTACTGTTTAATGTACTAAATGTTGGACTGGTCAGGGTGGACCACATCCAGGAGTGAACGGTCAACAGTTGACTGCGGATTGTATGCTGGGTTTTGTGTTTAGCAGCAGGTTAACTCATTGACGACCCTCTCAGGTCCTGTCTTGCTGCCACCTTGCCCCACCCCACCTAGACATTTGCACCCCCCCCCCCCCCCCCCCCCCCCCCCCCTTCATGACGCCAGGACCTCGACTTCGCTGTGAACCTTACCCGAGAAGCCGGTGATGTCCATGGCCTTCAAGTTCCTGCACTTGATGACGGTGAGAGTCATACGTCCCGCCGTAGGGAGGTAGCACAGGGAAAACATGATCTCCCCCAAGTCCACACTCTCCTGTAGATGTGGGAGACAATGAGAGAGACACCTTCAGCATCTGCAATGTCCAAACCCTCCGGCAGAACACTCATCCGCGATTCAGGACTGAAGGAGGAGTCATTCAAACTACACAGTCGTGCGGGTAGGACGGGGTTGGAGGGATAAGTGTCAAATGGGACTTGCTCAGTGAACCAGCTTGGTCGGCATGTGCAAAGTGAGCCAAGGTGTCAGAAGAGGTGGTTCAGGAAGATATCAGAACAACATATGGACAGGTACATGGATAGGAAACGTTTTGAAAGATAAGGGCCAAATGTAGGTAAGTGGGAGGAGCTGTGTCAGGCAACTTGGTAGGCATGAAAGGGTTGGGCCGAAGGGCCTGTTGCTCAAATGTTTAGCTTGATGACCGTGGATAGGTTCCTACAGAATTCAGTCTGAAAAAGGCTCTCGACCCAAAACGTCATCTGTCCATGTTCTCCAGAGGTGCTGCCTGACCCGCCGAGTTACTCCAGCACTTTGTGTCCTTTCGTGTAATAAACAGCATCGGCAGTTCCATGTATCTTGCTTGCTGCAGCGTTGCCGGCACATAGACTCGGACAATGCATCAATTATTCACAACATACATAGAATTGCAGAAAGTTTGCTATTACATCTAGTGGGAGAGTCTAAAGCCAGAGGAAACAGGTTTCAAGTGAGAGGGGAAAGATTTAATAAGCATCTGAGGGAGCAGTTTTTTTACTCGGAGGGTGGAGGGTACATGGAACGACATTTGGACAGGTAAGTGGGACCTGGTTGGATGGGGCATCTTGGTCAGCATTAATGAGTTGGGCCGAAGGGCCTGTTTCCGTGCTGTGTGACTCAGTGACTAAGACTAGGTTCCTGATCTTATTCTGGAAAACGAACCAGATTGGCTCCAACTTTCTATTGGAAATATTCCTGGCTGTGGTTTTACTGGGGCCGTTCCTGGTACAAGTCCCAATGATGGAGGAATGTTACACATTCCCACTTAACTCCGGAGAGCTGAGCTTTGCACTAACATCTTCCAATCGCAGAGGAAATTTCCTTGTCATTTGATCCAACTATAATAACAATAAAATGCTGGAGTAACTCAGCCGGTCAGGCAGCATCTCTGGAGAAAAAGAATGGGGTCAGGCCCCTTTTTCAGATCACAATAAGCCCATGACTCTCAACTTCAGTACAGTACTGCCATTCTCTATTATCGTCACGTGTACCAAGATACAGTGACAATCTTTGTGTGCTATCCAGTCAATCACATCATAGATAGCGCAAAATAGGTAAACAGAGTGCAGAGCATAGAACATTGAGGACATGGGCCAAACGCAGACAAGTGAGACTAGCGTAGATGGGGCACTTTGGTCACATAGTCAAGTTGGGTCAAATGGCCAGTTTCCATGCTGTTTGACTATAATAGCCACAGAGAAAGTGCAGGAAAAAAAGTGCAAGGGGCACAGCGGGGTAGATTGGAAGATTAGGAATATATCCTTACCGCATGAAAAGTCTGTCTGAGAGGCTGATAACAGCGGGGAAGAAGCTGGTCCTGAATCTGATGGTACGTGCTTTCAACTTTTGTATCTTCTGCCCGATGTGAGAGGGGAGTAGGAGAAATGTTTGGTGTGTGAGAGTGCTCCTTGATTTAGTTAGTTTATAATGTTATGCCACTTTCTCATCCACTCCCTGTATACGCAAAGGAATTTACAGAGCACATCTTTGGGACATAGGTGGAAACTGAAGCACCCGGAGGAAACCCATGCGGTCACAGGGAGAATGTACAAAGTCCACACAGACAGCGCCTGAGGTCAGGATCGAACCTGGGTCGCTGGCGCTGTGAGGCTATGGCTCTACCACTTAAGGCATACCTGCATGGGCCAGGTTCCCGAGAGATGAGTGAAGAAAATATTCCCATGAAGTGCATGTTGTAAGGGAATGCTGGGCACCCCTCCACTCCAGTCTATAGAGGGTTAACGGGCCCGTTATAACACAGCTGGCAGACGGAATTATTCTGGAGTCGATATTAACACAACTGTCAGGACGTGGCTGTCAGTTAATTAACACACGATTCGCCAAGTTCCATCATCTTCAGCGTGACCATCCAGCAGGGGATCGATGAGGGGAATTAATGAAACTAACAACCTGCTTGTGTAGGAAGGAACTGCAGATACTGGTTTACACCAAAGATAGACACACAATGCTGGAGTAACTCAGCGGGACAGGCAGCATACCTGGAGAGAAGGAATGGGTGATGTTTCACACATCATCCAGAAGGGTCTTCTGAAGAAGGGACTCGACACAAAACGTTGCTCATTTCTTCTCTCCATGTTGCCCGTCCTGCTGAGTTACTACAGCATTTTGTGTCCAACATGCAAGTTAGCCCAACTTTCAGAGAGTCTTTATGGCACCGACCATTCAGCCCATCTAGTCCATGCCAGCCCCTCAGAGCAATTGCGTCCACCAATTTAGTCTCACTCCCTCCCCCACTGGAAGCCACACCTGATGAGGTCCTATAACATGTTGGCAGGTAAGATGAGGGAGCCAGGAGCTGGCGGGGGGGGGGTGGGGGGGGGGGGGGGAGGAACGGGTACGTAGCAGGCTGTGGAACCATGTGAAAGCAACACGGTCGTACAGCACAGAAAGAGGCCCTTCAGCGCAACAGCCCTTGTCCATGTTGACCAAGATACCCCATCCACACTGGGCCCACCTGCCTGCAGTTGGCCTATATCCTTCCAACCTTATCCCATCCATGGCACTGAATATGGGGCGTATCTTGTATATTGTCTCAGTGTAATCTCCTATACCTACCCTTGTGTACTTGAGTGTGATTGTGCCTGTGTATAGTACGTTTTTACGGAACCTCATGCAAAGAAGGAATTTCACTGTGCTTAGATACATGGGACGACAAGAAGTAGCAGCAGAATTAGGCCATTCGGCCTATCCTGTTTTACCATTCAATCATGACTGATCATGTGACAATAAAGAACCACTGGACCACTGAACCATTTACCCACGAGCCCGTTGACCCGTTGACCCATTGACTCTTTAACACATTCCCCGTCAGGAACCAGGGGAGGGGGAACTACATCCACCCATACTCACCGACGTGACGCAAATGATGTCCCTCCAGATGGTGTCATCTTTGGGCAGCTCGAGGAGCTCGAACAGGTTGTCCACGACCACCTCTCCCACCAGGTCATGTCTGGAGAAGCGGTCAAAGTCAAAGACACTGAAGTGCAGCTTGCGGTTGTTCAAATGGTCGATGGAGACGGGGAACTGGAAGGTCTCGTTGAAGATGGGGCTCAGCGTCTTCCTGTGGACCCGAGTCTGGAACTTCCTCTTGCGATCCGGCAGGAGGTAGATTTTAACGTAGGGATCCGAGGTTCCGGAATAGTCCTTCGCCAGCAAGTCTAAGCATTTGAGAATGGTGACCGTCAGAGTCGCGTTCTCGTAGTCGTACTTCAGAGTAAAGTTGACCTTGCCGCTGGTCTGCACCTCCTCCTTATCTCCGTCCTGCGAGTCAACGGACTTCTGCTTGTAGAGCTCGGGTTTGATGCGGCCAATGCTGGTCGTGGTCTCTCCCCGCGGCAGGCTGTCCATGCTGAAATCCACGCTCGACACCTGCATCTGCCTCGGCAGGTGCCTCCGGAACGAGTTATGCCTACGGAGAGACGGCAGGAGGTTTCACACCTATACCACGGATCAGTCAACCCAGAGAGTGTGTCGTTCGCCACAACCTCAACCTGGGACAAACTTCTCCATTTCATGTTCCGTGTTATAAGACCCATGTTCTATCCCACATCCCAAAAATGAGTAGGCCAGTTAATTGGCTCTCTTCTATATTCTAAGTGCAATATTCCTGAAGAATTGTCTCAACCCAAAACGTCACCTATTCCTTCTCTTCAGATATACTGCCAGCCCCCCTGTTACTCCAGGTTTTTGTGTCTATCTTCAGTTTAAACCAGCATCTGCAGTTCCTTCCTACACATTCCATATTCTAAGTTCTATGTCCCGTATTACATTCCATGTCCTAAAGTTCCATGTTCTAAGTTCCATGTTCCAACTTTCATGTTCTACATTCTAAGTCAGTGGTTCTTAACCTGGGGGTCGTTTGGGATTTTTCCGGGGGGTCATAAATAACATATCAATTTGTTGAGCCCATTTTTAGGAACCTAACAAAGGTACACAGTATTTTGTTTGTGTGTGCGCGTACGTATACGCACATGAACTGTGTGTGGCGAATCATGTCTGCCAAGAAGTGCACGTATAGTGAAGCATTTCTCAAGTTCGGCTTCACAAGCATTGTTCAAAAATCCGTGGTCAAGCCACAATGTGTTATCTGTGCCACGGTTTTGAGCCACGAGACCACGAAGCCCAGCAAACTGAAGATCCACTTGGAGTCTAGACACAGCGACCTGGCGGGGAAGGGTGTGGACTATTTCAAACGAAAAGAAGTCGCACTCAAGGGTTCCCACATCGATTCGACGGCTCACTGCGCTCGTCAAAATGAAGCAGCTTCATAACGGATTGCTTATCGAATCGCACAGACTAAGAAGCCTCACACCATCGGTGAACAGCTTATCAAGCCATGTCTTCTTGAAGCAGCAAAGTTGGTGCTGGGCGAACTAAGTCAAACAAGTTCAGGCAGATTTCCCTTTCGAATGACTCAGTCAAAAGTCGAATCTCGGATATGAGTAATGATATTCTGCTGCAAGTAGTGAGCGCTGTGAAGAGCAGACCCGTGTATTGGATGAGTCAACAGATGCAACTGGATGAGTCAAAAGATGTTGCCTCATTCCCAACTGCTAGTCTACGTTCGTTATCTCAACGGAGAAGCCATGAAGGAGGAGCACCTGTTTTCGGAGCCATTGGCCACTACCGCTTGGGGAGACGATGTGTTCAGAATGCTGGAAGCCTTCCTCATCAAACATGAGCTTGGCTGGGAACTTGACTTGTCGGGGTGTGTACAGGTGGGGCACCTCCCATGGTTGGATGCAGATCTGGCTTCAAAGCTTTCGTGAAGGATGTCGCTCCCCATGTCTCCTTCACCCACTGCATGCTACATCACCATGCTTTAGCGATGAAGACTCTCTGAAGATTTTTAAGTTTGTTGCGCCCCCTCGGATGTGGGTCACAATTTTCACCACATCTGAAAGCACTTCTCGAAGACCAGGTCTTCGAGAAGTGCTTTCAGTAGCAATGTTACAAAATTTTGAGATTTAAAAAATCAAGTCTGCAATTTATCCCATCAGATAAAGCATAACAATAAGTTTAATTTGACACCTAATTCACTTTCATATCTCAAGTAATAAAAAAGTTATGGCCATTTTCATACCCGGAAATTAGCATCTTGTTCCCTATTGATTTTCTATGGACATAACAAAAAAGCTGTGATCGAGGACAGTCAAAAGCCCATAACCTTCTTAAAAATTAAGAGAACTGAATGAAATTTTCAGTTATCATAGATTGAACCATTCTGAAACAAATATAAAATAATCTTACTTGGAGGACCTGAAATTAAAGCATATAATTAGTTAGTTACCCAATTGTAGCTAATTTCAAACTTCAATTACTAGATCTAAACAGCTATCCATTTCTTAATAAATGATTAACATTTTTAAATAGCCTAAGTGTCCAAATAATATTCACAATAAAACATGATTTTTAAATCTCATTTACATTAATTTATAGGCCAAATGGAAGGAATTTAGTGTTCAATTGCTGTAAATTAAAGTCAATTTAAATCGGCTTTCTAGTGGGATCCTGTGAACGCGCTGGTTTAGAACGTTCACATTGCGCTGGATTTGTGCCCCCAAATGCCCAGAAAAACACTGCGGGATATAAAGAGCCCAAAATGAACTACACGCTATAGAAAACTTTATATACAGGGTTCTTAAGAAGCCCCTTTTAATGTAAAAATAAGGTTTTAAGGCTTTAATTGTTTGCTTTATAAAACCCTGGGGCTGCGAGTGGTCGCGGGTTTAGAGAGTGGTTTTTAAACTACTATAACTATTAAACAAGGCCATAAAAACTAATAATATCTTTTGCGACGGGGTCTTTCAGCGATTTTCCGTTAATGATTTACTAGGCTGAACATTTTCGATTGCAACAGCCTAGTAAAAATCGCGTTTTAAACCCGCCCCCTCTAAACAGCGCCAAAATCACGCACACGGGGCTGGGACAGATTCTCAATGATGATTCAGGTAGGTTTTGTAACATACCTACTTTCAGATGTGGTAAAGATTGCGACCCACATCCGACGCAACAAACTTAAGAATCTTCAAAGCGATGTGTGAAGAAATTTTGATATTCCACACAGAGATGCGCTGGCTTTCGCGTGGTAAAGTTCTCAATTCATGTGATTCAACTTCGAGGGGGAAAAGCACTGTTCATGGAGAGAGGGAGTACCGAGACGGAGAATCAGCTTCATGAAAAGATGCAGGATGAACTGTTCGCGATGAAGGTTGCTTACTTGGCTCTCTTGTTCGCCGAGGTGAATTCCTCAAACCTCCCAATGCTACACACGGCTCTTGACAAAGTGGCAGCGTTCAGGAAGATTCACCTTTACCAGAGAAGAGTCCAGGACGGTGACACGACTATCTTCCCTGAGATGACGACTGGATGCTACGCCTGGTGCTGAATGCCACTTCCGCGAGGAGACCTCAACCCACCTTCTGGCAATTAGTGAAGCCAGACTGGACGATCGCTATCGTGATGAGTGGATCATCCGACCCTTTTCCGTTGAAGACGGTGCCATCAGCGATACTGACGTGGCTGCAAAGGTTGAATTTTATCGAATTTGTGAAGATGCGCAGCTCATGGAACAAGAGCTCGCCACGTTTTGGCTGAAAGTGAAGGATTGTCCTGTCCTTTCGAAGAGGGCCCTGACCCTATTGTTCCAGTCCCCATCAACCTAAAGCTGTGAGGCTGCATTGTCAACCATGGTAACTCTGACTGACATGAGGTGCTGCCTGTCGAGCATTGGTCCTCATTTTAATCGCCTGATGGCTGTGAAGCAATGTCAACCATCCCATTGACTGTATTGGCAGACATGTTTCAATAAATCAGGCTGGGGTTTTTTATCAAATGTTTTTTTCGGGGGTCACGGTACTGACGAAGAATGTCTGATGGGGTCGTGGGGGCCAAACAGGTTAAGAACCACTGTTCTAAGTTCTATCCCACATCCCGGAAATGTGTGGGTCGGTCAATTAATTGGCTCCTAAGTGTGTGAGAGAGGGGTAGAATCTGGGGGGGGGGGGGCTAATGGAAATATGGGGAGAATAAAATGAGATCAATGTAAAGGGACTGCGACCCTCCCCCCCCCCCCCCACACACACACACAAAACCCCTGCTGGGAATCAACGTGCTCAGATCCCCCACTCACAATAGGAAGTCTCCCACCCACATTGGGACACCCCCACCTCACCGGACTGGGACCCCCAGGGCCTGGCACTAGGTGGTCTCTGAGTGTCAGCACAGGTGGTGGGCTGGTCCCTTCTTCTGCAGTGACCCTGACAACCCATCACCCCCTGCCAGGGCCGGGCAGAGCAGCACTGACCTGGAGGAGGAGGTGGGCTCGGTGGTCTGCCTCTGCACACGCGTGTGCTTCAGCAGGTGTTCCTTGAGGGCAGCCTGCACCTCCGCTGGGATGTCCGGCGAGGTCTGGCTGATCTTCATGGCGGGCGCCAGCAGCACGGTGCAGTTCCCCGCATCCTTCATCACCTCCTGCACCTCCTTCTTCTCCGGAGCTTCCTCGGGCTGCGGGCTTCGTTGGGGCGAGGGCTGGGGGGCGTTATTGGCAGCAGAGGTCAGAGCTTTGTTCCTCCAGTAGGGTCGGCAAAGCTTCCAAAACACAAACAGTGACACTACCAACAGGGCAAGAGCACAGAAACTGACCACCACGGCAAGCAGACTGACCGAGACATCTACAGGGCAAGCAGAGAGGCCGGGTCGGGCACCCACACGGACACAAACACAGTGGACAGACAGGGAGGAGAGAAGAAACAGTGTGAGTTTGCTGTCACTCCCGGGTCCAGATCAGCAGAGTACACACCAGCACAGTTAAGCCCCTGTCCCACTTAGGAAACCTGAACGGAAACCTCTGGAGACTTTGCGCTCCACCCAAGGTTTCCGAGCCGTTCCCGGAGGTTGCAGGTGGTTGCCGGAGGTTGCAGGTAGTGGAAGCAGGTAGGGAAACTGACAAAAAACCTCCGGCATAAGGAACCTTCCACCCACCAACCGGCCATCCATGTCCATTGGGAGAAAGGGGGGGGGGGGGGGGGGGGCGCAGAGGCCATTCAGCCCATCCATGCTGTGGTCAAGCAGCGGTTCCATCCGGTTTACCCATTTACCCCCACCCCTCCAGATTCATCCCAGCTGATATCTGGCAACTGAACCACCCCATCACCAACTAGAGAGCGGCCCGAGATACCATCTACCTCATTGGAGACACTCGGACTATCTTTAATGGGATTTTACTGGACTTTATCTTGCACTAAACATTACTCCCTTCATCCTGTATCTGTACACTCCGGACTGCTTGATTGTAATCATGTCTAGTCTTTCGACTGACTGGTTAGCACGCAGCAAAAACTTTTCACTGTACCTCGGTACACGTGACACTAAACAACAGAGCAGCACCAATGCAGGCATGCACGGTTGCATCACTGCCCCAACGCATCTCGCGAGGTTTCAGTGAGGGTGGGGTTGGGCCAGAGACTATGTAACCTTCACACAGCACCAAGGTGACCCGGTCAGTGACCAAGCCCTGTGGCAGGTAGACAAAAATGCTGGAGAATCTCAGTGGGTGAGGCAGCATCCCTGGAGAGAAGGAATAGTCTCGACCCGAGGGAAACATCGCCTATTCCCTTCTCTCCAGAGATGCTGCCTCACCAGCTGAGTTTCTCCAGCATTTTAGTCTACCTTCGATTTTCCAGCATCTGCAGTTCTTTCTTAAAACAAACCTTGTGTCAGGGCTTGGTCACTGCCGGAGGGAACAGCTCTCTGGGGAGGAGACCGCCACCAGCTGATCAATGGTTTCCGTGGAAAATATGCAGTGATTGGGAAGAGAGTTTGGTGCAGGGGGTTGTACGGAAGGAGATTTCTCCTCCCATGGTGAAGAATTCCCTCCCTGTCCCCTCCCACAGTATGGAGCTCCCTCCACACTACCCCTCCCTCAGCGTAGCTCTCCCTCAAGTACCGCCCCTCCTATAGTGCAGAGCTCCCTCTTCGCCCCTCCCACTGCGCTGAGCTCCCTCCATATCGCCCCTCCCACAATATTGCCCCAGTGCTGCCTCTACAAACTGTGCGCACTTGATTTTTTATTATATTAACTGGTGTTACACACTTTATTGTGTTATTGATTATTATATATCTATGGGTGTGACACCGCGTTCACCAGCCTGCTGAGCTGCAGCGAGGAAGCTTTTTATTATTCTGTTGGCGCTACACGTGCCAAATAAACACTCATGTTTAATGAGTGATTGCCTCCTTTGACATAACTTGCCCTACACATGAAGAGAAAGGGCTACAGAAGGCACGGCCTGCTGCGGTAGTATTACTGAACTTAGACAAATGCCATCAATGTGATCAATATTCACAATACATCTCCAAAAAACAAGAGAATGACTGACACAGCCGGGGCCGGGACTTACAATTTAATTCCACATACCAGCTAAACTAGTGCAAAGAAGTTCGGCTGAAACTGCAGATCACACTCTCCGAGTTCACTCTCTGACACGAAGAACGTGTGATGTTAGTATTGCCACTGAGTGAGCCACAGCTGGAGTATTGTGTACAGATATGAACTCCAGTCCTCAACACTTCTCTAATTTCTGATAGCCCTTGCTTTCTCCCTCCTTCCCCTCCCCCTTCCCTGTTCCCATGTCCTACTGTCTCCGCCTACTTCCTTCTCGCCATAGATGCTGCCTCGCCCGCTGAGTTTCTCCAGCATGTTTTGTCTACCCTTAACATACACACAGCAATAGATAGATGGGCGTACAACAGTTCAACACAGGAACACAATGTCTGTGCCGAACTTGATGCCGGGTTAAATTAACTTCATAAGTTCATGCCATAAGAGCAGAATTAGGCCATTCAGCCCATCGAGTCTACTCTGCCATCAAATCATGGCTGATCTATCTTTCTCTCGCAACCCCATGCTCCTGCCTTCTCCTGATAATCTTTGACGCTTTTACTAATCAAGAACCTGTCCATCTCTACTTTAAAAATACCCAAAGACTTGGCCTTCACAGCCATCTGTGGCAATGAATTCCACAGATTCACCACCCTCTAGCTAAAGAAATTCTCCCGTATCCCCTTTCTAAAGGTATATCTTTTTATTCTGAGGCCATGCCCTCTAGCCATAG
This sequence comes from Leucoraja erinaceus, assembly GCF_028641065.1. Lineage (NCBI taxonomy): Eukaryota > Metazoa > Chordata > Chondrichthyes > Rajiformes > Rajidae > Leucoraja > Leucoraja erinaceus. The sequence goes on along the minus strand of NC_073395.1, from coordinate 18,495,296 downwards.
ACTCTCGCACAAGTGGATACATCCTCTCCTCATCCACTCTATCCAGGCCTTTCATTACTTCTCTTCCTGCACGTGATTTATATCCCTCCAGTCCCTGCCTATCTAAAAGCCTCTTAAATGCCACTATCGTACCTGCCTCCACCATCACCCCGGCAGCTCGTTCGAGGCACCTACTACCCTCTGTGTACAAAAACTTGCCCTGCACTTTGCCCCCTCTCACTTTACACTTCGTTTGATCTCTGCGTTTTCTCTGCAGCTGTAACACGATATCCTGGTCTCTGTTTATTTCCCGAAGGTAGACGCAAAACGCTGGAGTAACTCAGCGGGACGGGCAGCATCTCTGGAAAGAAGTTTGAAGAAGGGTCTCGACCTAAAACATCACCCATTCCTTCTCTCCAGAGTGCTGCATATCCTGCTGAGTTACTCCAGCATTTTGCGTCTATGTTTGGTGTGAACCTGCAGTTCCTCATGCAGATTCTGTTTATTTTCTCTTTTGTTCTACCTGTGGCACTCATGTACGGTGTGATCTGCCTGGGTATGTTTCTTCACTGTGCCTCGGTACATGTGACACTGATAAACCACGGCTGTAACCAACTCTGCAATCCAATCATGTCATTGTTACCTTCATCACTTCCACAGAACCTATTGTCTACAACAAGACTGTGCCACATCCGATTCTCCACTGTATCTGTCCCTTTACAGTTATGGATACAGTCACGGAAACATGCCCAGCATTTCAATCCCAACGAGTATATTTGTGTTTTTTAGTTCCCAGCGAGTGCAGGCACCACCAGAATTTGCCGATAATCCTTCAATTACTCCTGGCTGAATAATAGATCGGTTGGCGAGGGCTGGACACAGGATGAGACGGCAGTGATGTGCAATTTAACGTTGGGGCGAGAGCGTGAATATGCAAGGGTGGTGTGTTCACAGAGCACTGTGGGGACAAAGAGGGTTTTCAATCTGAGGGCCAGTCACAGCCAGGACAGGGACCACTGTGGTCTTTAATGTGCTGGGAGAGAGGGGAGGCTGGTGTACAGGAGGAGGTGGCATTGGGAAGGAGGATCTGTGGTTCCAATAGCCAACAGCACAGTCTTGAGGGGCTAAATGGCTTGCACAGAACATTACAGTACAGCAACAGGCCCTTCGGCCCACATTGCCCGTGCCAGGTTAAACTAATTTATCCCTGCACGTGATCACACAACACATAGCTAGCTCTGTGACCACGCAACACATCACTACCTCAGCACTTCGTGGCTCCCAGAGAAAACATCAAATTAGGGGCAGGAGTCGGTCGGAGCCTCCACTGCTGGTCGACTACATCATGGCTGGTCATCTATGGGAAGTTTATTTTCCAACCTTTTTTTTACTCCCCAAAACTGCCTTGGCCACAGAGCCCATGGGAAGCGGGTGGAAGGTGTGGACCAGAGGGTGGATCTGTACCGGCCCCTCTCTGGCATTTGTGGATTAGAGTGTAAATGGGCTAATTAGTAATTGAGCTGCTCGTCAAGATTTGGCGCACGTGTGGACGGGGAGGCAAGCCGTCGAACGATGCACAAGCAACTGCAGGTGCAGGTTTACAACAAAAAAAAAAGACACAAAAGCGTATCAAGCAGCATTTCTGGAGGTTACACAGAAAAGCTGGAGAAACTCAGCGGGTGCAGCAGCATCTCCAGCATTTCTGGAGAATGTGTCTAGGTGGCGTTTCGGGTCAGGACCCTTCTTCAGACTGGAACTGTCAAAGGATTCAGATCAGTTATAGATATGGGCAGAGGAGAGGCAGGGGTGAGTGTGAGGTGTGGCATTTTGGGAGGTCAAATATAAGAGGAAACTCTGCAGTTAATGTCATCAATGTTAAGAGGGGTAAAGTCTGTAGCTCCCTGAAAGTGACAACACAAGTAATACAGAAGGTGTACGGTATGTTTGCCTACATGGGCAGGGTGGAACGTAGAGGGGGTAGGTTTGATGAGGAGGGGATGGGATGGGGAGGGTGGGGTGGGGAGAGATGGTGTGAGTTTGGATGGAGGGGGGAGAGGGGGTAAGGTTAGGTGGAGAGAGATGGGGTGAATGGGGCAAAAATAGGAAGTATCCGGACCTGCTCTGTATCTGACCCGCTGAGTTACTCCAGCTTTGTGTGTCTTTCGGCGGCACACAAGAGTTATGAATCGGGACTGACCCGGGAGAGTGGAGTGGGAAAGCACGCAGGCCATTCCGTGCACTCGAAGTTACAGTGCAAATTGTTCCCAACTTTGGAGACATTTACGATGATTCACTGACTTGTGTTCGGTGTCTTGTTAAAGTGCGCAGCTTTGCTTCAATATGAACACTTTGCACAAAATGACCGCAAAAAAGAATAACAAGTCTGGTGATGATTTGTAGTTTATCGACTGTCTGAGTTACTCCAGTGAATCTGATAATGAATGATCCTGGCAGAGCAGGCACTCAGGGAGACGGGTGTGGGGCGGGAGGGGGGGGGGGGGGGGGGGGGAGGGGGGGTGGAGGGGGGGGGGTGGGGGGGGGGGGGGGGGGGGGGGGGGGGGGGAAGGGGGGGGGGTGGGGGGGTGGGGGGGGGGGGGGGGGGGGGGGGGGGGGGGGGGGTGGGGGGGGGGGGGGGGGGGAGGTGGGGGAGGGGGGGGGGAGGGGGGGGGGTCGGGGAATGGAGGGGGTCGGGAAATGATGGGAGGGTCGGGAATTGGAGGGGGTCGGAAAATGGGGGGGGGGAGGGTCTGGGAATGGAGGGGGGGTCGGGGAATGGAAGGAGGGTCTTTGGGGAGCGGAGAGTTGAGGGGAGGGGTTGGTTGGGGGGGGGTGACTGGGGCTGGAGGGGAGGCATGTGGGGATGAGGGGATGGAGACAGATCTCAGCAACAAGTGCCCCCCCAACTCTCTCTCCTCCCCGTCCCACGGTCTCCCTGGCCCTCCCTCTCCACCGTCGCCTCTCCTATCCACACTCCTCCCTACCTCACCCATTCCCACCCTCACCCTCTCTCCCTCCCTTCGCTTGTTCCCTCTCATCTTCCCTTCCTCTCCCTCCCTCTCCCTCTCCCTCTCCTTCCCTCACACCATCCCAACCCCTCTCTCATACCCTCCCTCCCCTCACAGACACACTCTCTCCCCTCTATCATACGCTCATTCTCCTCTACTCCCTCTCCCTCACCCTCCCTCCTCCCCACTCCTCCCTCTCCCTCACCTGAGCCGCTGACTCCGCTCCTCCGATCTCCGCTGAAGATGAACTCGTAACATTTCCTCTGCTCCACCAGCCCGCGGAAGCAGAGCTCGGTGACAATGTGCAGCGCCTTCTCGCACAGACTGACCCCGTCCTGCCGGTGACCGCCCATCGCCGCGCTCCCTCCGGCCGGGGCGCTCCGTCCGCTCGGCTCGGGGGGTCGATTAGCCTAGGGGGGTCATCATGAAGCTGCGGACCCTCTCCTAGACGCCCGGCTGCCGACTGCCAGCCCCGGATACACGGGGCACCTCGCCACTCAGGGCATGTGTGTGCATCTGACTAGCGCCTTCGCCCGGCATCGGGACTTTGCGCTTTGGAGCCACCGGGACCAATGGCGGCAGAGCAAGGAGCTGGAGTCTGGCGTCACAGGCGGCGCTCCCTCACTGCTGCTCCTCCCCGGCGCGGCGCTCCCTCACTGCTGCCCTTCCCCCAGCGCGGCGCTCCCTCACTGCTGCTCCTCCCCGGCGCGGCGCTCCCTCACTGCTGCTCCTCCCCGGCGCGGCGCTCCCTCACATCAACTCCTCCCCCGGCGCGGCGCTCCCTCACTGCTGCTCCTCCCCGCGGCGCTCCCCCTCACTGCTGCTCCTCCCCACAGCGCGGCGCTCCCTCGGCTCGCACCTCCCCCAGCGCGGCGCTCCCTCACTGCTGCTCCTCCCCCGGCGCGGCGCTCCCTCACTGCCCCTCCCCCGGCGCGCGGCGATCCCTCACATCAACTCCTCCCCACAGCGCGGCGCGCTCCCCTCACTGCTGCTCCTCCCCGGCGCGGCGCTCCCTCACTGCTGCTCCTCCCCGGCGCGGCGCGGCCTCACTGCCTCCTCCCCCACGCGGCGCTCCCTCACTGCAACTCCTCCCCCAGCGCGGCGCTCCCTCACTGCTGCTCCTCCCCCGGCGCGGCGCTCCCTCACATCAACTCCTCCCCACAGCGCGGCGCTCCCTCGGCTCGCACTTCCCCCAGCGCGGCGCTCCCTCACTGCTGCGCCTCCCCCGGCGCGGCGCTCCCTCACTGCTGCCCCTCCCCCAGCGCGGCGCTCCCTCACTGCTGCTCCTCCCCCGGCGCGGCGCTCCCTCACTGCTGCCCCTCCCCCGGCGCGGCGCTCCTTCACTGCTGCCCCTTCCCCGGCGCGGCTCTCCCTCACATCAGCTCCTCCCCCGGCGCGGCGCTCCCTTAACACCACACCTCCCAAACTGCGCGCTCTCAGTACCTCTCCCTCAGTAACATCCCTGAACTGAGGTGTGAAGAGGTGTACAGAGATTTCTGGCAATACCTTGACCATCACTGCCTAGAACGTAACCTGCGGACTTAGGTTTAGCGAGAGATACAGCATGGAAGCAGGCCCTTCGGCCCACACAGCCCGTCAATGTTCCCGTGAGTTGTACGCCTCCCCTCAAGGCCGTGAGCCTAGCCACCAACGGGGACAGAAGCGTACGCACCCTGGGGACAACTGCTTGTCTGCCTCCGATCGCACCCCATCAGTTCCCCAACAACGACGGGTCAGGACTTCCCTTCCCCCTCGCCACGGTAGAGCCACCTCCCCTGCCCCATCTTCACCGCGGGGAGAGAGGCCGTGGATGTTGGATGCAGCCTTCACAGTAACACAGTCCCAAGGAAAGAAAAATAGTTATGTACTCATAGTGCCCCGACTCAAAAGAGTTTTTAACTGTCATATGTACCCACAACGGGACAATGACATTGAATTCACAGTCACACAGCACAGAAACAGGCCCTTCGGCCCAACCCGTCCATACAGACCAAGATGCCCCATCTATGCTACTCCCACCTGCCCTCATTTACCCCACATCACGTGAACCCTTTCCTATCCATACACCTGTCCAAATGTCTTTTGAATGATGTTATGGTACCTGCCTCAACTACCTCCTTCCATGCACCCACCCTCCTCTGTGTGGAAAAGCTGCTCCTCGGGTTCCTATTAAATTTTTCCCTTCTCACCTTAAACCTGTGTCCTCTGGCTGTTGATTCCCCTACCCCCAGGTAAAAGACTCTGTGTATCTTTCCCCATCTATTGCCCTCATGGTTTTATACAGCCCATCAGCATCCTGCTCTCTAAGGAATAAAGTCCTAGCCTGCTACACAGAGAGTGGTAAATCTGTGGAACTCTCTGCCACAGAAAGTAGTTGAGGCCAGTTCATTGGCTATATTTAAGAGGGAGTTAGATGTGGCCCTTGTGGCTAAAGGGATCAGGGGGTATGGAGAGAAGGCAAGGATGGGATACTGAGTTGGATGATCAGCCATGATCATATCGAAGGGCTGAAGGGCCTACTCCTGCACCTATTTTCTATGTTTCTATGTTTCAACCTCTCCCTATAGCTCGGGCCCCCAAGTCCTGGCAACATCCTCATGAATCTTCTTTACCATTTCCAGCTTGGCAACATCTTTCCTATGGAGGGTTAACCAATCCTGAACACAATACTCCAAATGTGCTCTCACCAAGGTCTTGTACAACTGTAGCATCAATTCTTGCCTGCTGCAGCTTTACAGGTCTGTAACCATAATAACACACAATAATCAATAATACGATAAATTAATAATGAGCAATACTAGGTAACCAGACCATAACAGTATAACACTGAAGTCTGTAGTGCAACCAAAGACACAGTCCATAGAAGATTGTAGTTGCTGAGGTTAGTGTTGTGCAGTATTCAAGAGCCTGATGGTTGCCGGGGAGAAGCTGTTCTCGAACCTGGTGGTCACGGTTTTCAGGCTTCTGTACCTTTTTCTCTGATGGCAGCAGTGAGATGAGAGCATTGGCAAGGTGGCGTGGATCGTTGATGATGTTGGCTGCCTTTTTGAGGCAGTGCCTCCTGTAGATCCCGTCGATGGTGGGGAGGTCAGTACCTGTGATGGACAGGACAGTCTCCTTCATTCCTGGGCGTTCGAGTTTCTCAGCCAAGTCACCATAAAGTTAACAGGAATTGCAGTGTGGAAAAAGACCCTTTGGCCCCTTGAGTCCATTGTCAGCCATTTTATAGTGGGCCTCCCGTCACCCATTTCATGTTCCCCACATTCCCATTACCACCCACCTCACATTCCACCACCTGGAGCAACTTACTGTGGGCAATATAAACTCTCCGATCTGGTCACAGGGTGAATGTGCAACCTCCATACAGACAGCACTCGAGGTCAGGATCACACCCGGGTCTCTAGTGCTATGAGGCAACGGATCTACCAGATGCACCACATGTGGAATGTCATCTTACAATTTTTCAGGCTTCCCTCGGGATTAAGGCCGATGGTGACCTGTTTGCTCTCCATCCACAGATTCTGAGGTGACTGATGAGATCAATGTCAGACCGGGCACTCAGCCACAGATGGGGCAGGACATGTCTGAAAGGCAGGGGGTAGGCAGCCTCATGTGCAAGACCCTCGATGTTCTCGCCATCACCTTGGGTGCATCTTCTCATCGAGCAGGCACATGTCAAGAGTCAAGAACGTTATATTGTCATATGTCATATTCCCAGGAGCCGGTGGGATTGTTTTGAGGCTAATGCTGAATCCTCCCCTCAGCCTCCTTGCTAATCGCCTCCCATCAGCGGGTCAGGCAGCATCCCTGGCCTAGTGAACATGGGTAGGTGACAGAACCTTTCCGAGCGCCTGACCCTTCTTTTACCCAGAGTTGGGAAATCAAGAACCAGAGGATGTAAGTTTAAGGTGAGAGGGGAAAGTGTTAATAGGAACCTGAGGAGCAATTCTTTCACTCTGAGGGTGGTGGGTGTATGGACCAAGATGCCAGAGGAGGTAAGACACAAAATTCTGGAGTAATTCAGCTGGTCAGGCAGCATCCCTGGAGGACATGGATAGGTGAACCTTCGGGTTGGGTCCCTTCTCCAGAGGAGGTAGTTGAGGCAAGTACTATAACAACATTTAAAAGAGATTTGGACAGGAACATGGATGGGAAAGATTTAGGGGGATATGGGCCAAATTCTGGCAAATGGGACCAGCTGAGATGAAGCATCTTGATTGGTATGGAGGAGATGGGCCGAAGGGCCTGTTTACCTGCTGCATGGCTCTATATCTCCTCAGACGACAGTGCAGGTGAAATCCATTATAATAGAATTGAAATCAAATTACACCTCGTATTCTGCTTGGGTAGCTACAACCCAATGGTATGAGGATTGAAACAAAAAGACACAAAGTGCTGGAGTAACTCAGCGGGTCCAGGCAGCATCTCTGGAGAACATGGATAGGTGACGTTTCGGGGTCGCCTCCATTCTTCAGATACATTATGAAGAATGGTCGGTCTCACAATCTTCGAGTGAAGATCGAATTCTTCCGTTTTATGTAACACCCCCTCCCCCCCCCCCCCCTCCTCCCCACCCCCCGCCTTGCCTGCTCTCTTTCCCTGCTCACTGTGTCTGGCTGAACATTCTGTGTCTGCAGCAAACACATCCTATGTTCCAGCATTGATAAAAATGACACAAATTAAAAGACATTTAAACGGACCGATGGTTGCAGTCACTGAGTGAGCGCTTCCCTGACAACAGATGCCAAGCATTCTCCACAACGATTATGGCTGAGATAATAATGATTGTGGCCACTGTTCCTGTACTCAAGCTTCATTCATTCGACACTCACATGTGATACGACTGCAGCAACAGTTATGTACAATAATTCCAACCAGTAACTCCCATGAATATCACCAGCAATGGCCTCCATTATCACACATTGGTGCAGCTGGTGAACCGTCGCCCCACAGCACCAGAGACGCAGGTTTGATCCTGACCTCCGGTGCTCTCTGTGTGGCGTTTGCACGTTTTCTCTGTGACCGAGTGGGTTTACGCCTGGCATTCCGGTTTCCTCTCACATCCCAAAGACGTGCGAGTTTGTCGGTCAATTGCCCCTAGTGTGTAGGAAGTGAATGAGAAAGTGGGTTAAAATGGAACTAGTATGAGGGGCGATTGATGATGGCATGGAAACAGTGGGCCGAAGGGCCTGTTCCGTGCTGTGTCTCTAAACTAAGCTCTAAACTCTCTAAACTAATTTCCTTTCAAATGTGATCAGACAGATTTATTGGTAAATTGTGGATTCAATTCAAAAAGTTGAGATGATGCCACTTTCTCACCCATCGGGCCAACTTCACTCTGTAATCCATTGCAAATCATTTTGCGTTAAATTGTCCAGTTAGCCAATGGACATTTCATATCCATGATCGCCACTTTAATATTAAAAGCTTCCAAAGCTACTTTGTGCTAATGGCCCGATTCTGTTGCGTAACCAATCTATCAGCAGGAGACAAACAGTCCAGGCAGACAGGTTCTCTTTGATCGCAATGCTTCAACCTTCTTTGATGATTTGTCCTGTTTTAACTATTCCCTTTATTCTCCCATTGAATAAGTTCAATGTCCAGCTGGTCTACATCAGAGGAGAGGGGTAAGGTCACTGCGATGAGGGATATGACTGGAGTTACACTTTACAGAGAAGACCACCGGCTTTCTACTCTATGGGATGGCAGTTGGGACATCACTAGATTCTAGCAGTTTTGGGGTTGGTTTTAGCAACTATTTATTGTCCACATGTTCCCAAAATGAAAGCATAAAGTAATTGGCTGGACCCTGTGGAGCATTGTTGTCATAGACTCATACAGCCCAACTTGCCTATGCCGACCAATATGCTCCATCTACATTAGTCCCACCCGTCTATGTTTGGCCCATATTCCTCTAAACCTGTCCTATCCATGTACCTGTCTAAATGTTTTTTAAACATTGTGATAGCACTTGCCTCAATGATCTCCTCTGGCAGCTCATTCCTTTCACCAGCAACCTTTGCGTAAAAGAGTTGCCATTCGGGTTCCTATTAAATCATTCCCCCCTCACTTTAAACCTCTGTCACCTGGTTCTCCATTCCCCTACTCCAGGCAAGAGACTCCCAGAGTAGGGGAATGGAGAACCAGAAGGCAGAGGTTTAAGATGAGGGGGGAATGATTTAATAGGAACCCGAATGGCAACTCATGTACTCTCACAATTGTATACACCTCTGTAAGATCACCCTTCATCTTCCTGCATTCCAAGCATCCTCGTAAATCTTCTCTGCATACGTTCCAGCTTAACAACATCAATGTCTAAAGGGATCTTGATGTACAAGTCCATAGCTCCCTGAAAGTAATAACACAAGTAGTGAGGGTGGTAAAGAAGGTGTATGGTATGATAGCCTTCATCGGTTAGGGCTTACGCATAAAAGTAGGTAAGATGTTGCAGGTCTGGCAGCATTTGGAGTTTTGCATGCAGTTCTGGTCTCCCAAATAGAGGAAGGATGTGGAGCTTTTGAAGAGGGTGGAGAAGGGGTTTACTAGAATGATGCCTAGATTAAAAGGTATGTTATAGTCATACAGTTATATAGCATGAAAATAGGCCCTTCAGCCATCACGTCCATGCTGACCAAGTTGCAAACTGGAGCTAGTCCCGTTTTCCTGCATTTGGCCCATATCCCTCTAAACCTTTCCTCTCCATGTACTTAAAACGACACCTGCTAGTTTTAGACTACTCTATCCTGGGAATATGATTATGATCATCCATCTTATCTGTTCCCTCCCAACTTATCCAGCCTCTCCTTATAACTCAAGCACTCCAGTCCTAGTAATGTACTTGCGACTTTTTTCTGTGCCCTTTCTAGCTTAATGATAGAAACATAGAAATAGGTACAGGAGTAGGCCATTTGACCTTTTGAGCCAGCACCGCCATTCAATATGATCATGGCTGATCATCCAAAATCAGTACCCCGTTCCTGCTTTTTCCCCATATCCCTTGATTCTGTAAGCATCTAAGTCTTGAAAACATCCAGTGAATTGGCCTCCACTTTTCTTCTGTGGCAGAGAATTCCACAGATTCACAACTATCTGGGTGAAAAGGTTTTTCTTCATCTCAGTCCTAAATGGCCTACCCCTTATTCTTAAACTGTGACACCTTGTTCTGGACTCCTCTGACATCCAGAACATTTTTTCCTGGATCTAGCCTATGCAATCCCTTAAGAATTTTACATATTTCCATAAGGTCCCCTATCATCCTAAATTCCAGCGAATACATGCCCAGTTGACCCATTCTTTCAGCATATGTCAGTCCCGCCATCCCGGTAATTAACCTGGATTAACCTTCGCTGCACTCCTTCAAAAACAATAATGTCCTTCCTCAAATTAGATCAAAATTGCTCACAGTATTCCAGGTGCAGTCTCTCCAGAGCCCTGTACAAGGTGTTTGACCTCCTTGCTCCTATAGTCAAATTCTCTTGCAGTGAAGGCCAACATGCCATTAGCTTTCTTCACTGCCTGCTGTACTTACATAGAAACATAGAAATTAGGTGCAGGAGTAGGCCATTCGGCCCTTCGAGCCTGCACCGCCATTCAATATGATCATGGCTGATCATCCAACTCAGTATCGCGAACCTGCCTTCTCTCCATACCCCCTGATCCCCTTAGCCACAAGGGCCACATCTAACTCCCTCTTAAATATAGCCAATGAACTAGCCTCAACTACCCTCTGTGGCAGAGAGTTCCAGAGATTCACCACTCTCTGTGTGAAAAAAGTTCTTCTCATCTCGGTTTTAAAGGATTTCCCCCTTACCCTTAAGCTGTGACCCCTTGTCCTGGACTTCCCCAACATCGGGAGCAATCTTTCTGCATCTAGCCTGTCCAACCCCTTAAGAATTTTGTAAGTTTCTATAAGATCCCCTCTCCTAAATTCTAGAGAGTATAAACCAAGTCTATCCAGTCTTTCTTTATAAGACAGTCCTGACATCCCAGGAATCAGTCTGGTGAACCGTCTCTGCACTCCCTCTATGGCAATAATGTCCTTCCTCAGATTTGGAGACCAAAACTGTAAGCAATACTCCAGGTATTACATGCTTACTTTCAGTGAATGATGTATAAGCACACCCAGGTCTCGTTGCACCTCCCCTTTTATGAATCTGACACCATTCAGATAATAATCTGCCTTCCTGTTCTTGCCACCAAAGTGTATAACCTCACATGTCTCCACATTATAGTGCATCTGCCATGAATCTGTCCACTCGCCCACCCTGTCTAAGCCATCTAGCAGCCTGATACCATCCTCCTCGCAGCTCATACTGCCACCCAGCTTTGTGTCATCCACAAACTTGGAGATGATACATTTAATTCCCTCGTCTAAATTGTTAATATATATTGTAAACAACTGGGGTCCCAACAATGTGCCTTGCGGCACCCCACTAGTCACAGCCTGCCATTCTGAAAAGGACCCGTTAATTCCTACTCTTTGCTTCCTGTCTGCCAACCAGTTCTCTATCCATGTCAATACCCTAACCCCAGTACCATGTGCTCTAATTTTATGATATTTAATTATATCCTTCCTCTAACTTAACGACCAGGACTGCACACAGTACAAGTGTGGTCTCATCAATGTAGAAACAAGGAAGTGCAGATCCTGGTTTATATCAAAGATAGACACAGAGTGCTGGAATAACTCAGTGAGTCAGGCAGCATCCATGGAGAAAAAAGATGGGTGATGTTTCCGGTAGGGACCCTTCTTCAGACTGCTCAGAGACCATCTGCTTGATCCACTGAGTTACTCCATAACTTTGTCTATCAGTGGTCTCATCAATGGCTTGCAATTGGTAACATGACATCCCAAATCCCGTAACTCAGTGCCCTGATCGACGAGGGCAAGCCTGCCAAATGCCACCCTCATCAATATGTTTCCCTATGTCACCACATTTACATGTGTGTACATGAACTCTGAGATCTTTAACTGTACAAGTATACACTATTAACTATACAAGTTGTGCCACTGTTTAACTGACCAAACTGCAAGTTCAAGTCAAGAGTGTGTCTGCTAACTGTCTCTTAAATATTGCTATTGCTCCTTGTTCACTACTACTGGCAGTCATTCCAGGCATCCACCTGTGTAAAAATTCTGCCGCACACATAACTTCTGACCTTAAACATATGTCCTATGTTTGACATGACATTTCCATCCTGGGAAAAATACTCTGCCTATCAAGGTGTCCAAGTTATAGAGCACAGCAAGAGTCCCTTCAGCCCACCATGTCCATGCTGTTCATTAAGTACCCATCCATCTATACCAATCTGACCACGGACTGACTAAACAAATGTACCTCAGAGGATATCCATCACAAGGTATTACACTGGGGAAAAACACAATCTCCTTCACAGAAAGAAATGTGCACTTGGCAGCACCAATTGCCTCCTGAGTATTTTTCTATTCGCCCATCTGATGGTGCAGATTTTTTATTTGTTTAAAGTCTGTAGTGGGAGTATTGAGGAAGGATTATAGTCTGGCAGGAGCTGCCGAGTGCTGCAGATCCATATGCTTTGTGTAAAAGCTGAACATTTTCGAACAGCATTTAATAGGCTTCATTGTACTGTCTCACTCAGCCTTGGTATTACCTAACGGCAGGTTGCTGCAGGGAGTGGGGATGAGACATAAGATTTGTCTGAGGTGAAACAAGAGAGCAAGTCGCAATTCATCTGCACGTCACACTGCCTCAGCGAGACCTCCAGCATAAATCCAGTACCACTGCGGGACACTCTCTCTTCTCCCTCCTGTCATCAGGCAAGGGGCACAGGAGTGTGAAAACACATACCTCCAGATTCAGGACAGCTTCTTCCCAGCTGTGATCAGGTAACAAAACCGTCCTCTCACCAACCAGAGAGCGGTCCTGACCTCCCATCCGCTTCATTGGAGAACAATCTTTAATCAGACTTTCACAGTCTTTTACCTTGAACTAAATAACATTCCCTTTATTCTGCGTCTATAAACTGAATGTGGACAGTTTGATTGTAATCATATATAGTCTGCTCGTTGACTGGATAGCACGCAACAATAAAGCTTTTAACTGCACCTCGGTACGCGTGACAAACTAGTGCAAACTAAGGTCAGTTTGACACCTCACTGTCTTGTAAACTTCCACTTGAATTGGTGTCCCAGTCAGCTCATTATCCGGTTGGACAGCTTAAAACCCAGTTGAATTCTCTAATTTTAGGGAACCCCCACTAACCCCCTTCTATTCCCCCCCCCCCCCCTATTTCTCCCCTTTCCATACCCCCCCCCCCATGCTTGTCCTTTCCCTCCCTGTGCCCGACTTGAAATCCCCATCTATTTCTCCCATCCTCCCATTGCAACCGTCCCCCCCATTCCCTGCCACTTTCCTCTCCCTGGCTTAACAATCCACAGCTTTTTAAACCCGTCTCACACCTTCCTTCTTATCACTAGCCCTTGTTCCAACTATCAGTATCAAAAAACCTCATCACCCCATTACCTGCCACACTTTGCTCAGCCCCTCCCCTTTTCCAGCTTTCTTCTGCCCCCCCCCCCCATCCCCCCTACAATCAGTCTGAAGAAGGGTCTCAACCCGAAACGTCATCCATCCACATTCTCCAGGGATGCTGCCTGACCCATTGCGTTACTCCAGCGCTTTGCGTCCTTTTGTGTATTAACCTGCTTCTGCCGCACTTTGTTTCCACAAGTTCATTCTTTGCTTGTGAAGTGTCAGCTTCACTAAACATGGTCAAGCACCGCAAGATGCTGCAGATGCTGGAGCCTTGAGCAAAAATCAAAATGCTGGAGGAACTCAGCAGGTCAGGTAGCATCTGTGGAGGGAATGGACGGATGACGCTTCGAAGATCAGTCTGAAGAAGGTGTGTCGACCCAAAATGTCGTCCGTCCCTCCACAAATGTTCCTGACCCGCTGAGCTCCTCAAGCACTTTGTTTTGTAAAGAGTCAAAAGAGTTTAATTATCATGTACCACCAAAGAAACAATGAAATTCGTACTTGCTGCAGCTTTACAGCCCCGTTAACGCAACGAAACATAACAATCAAAAATACAATGTTAATAATCACTAATACTACATAGCCTGATCATAATAGTCCAAAATCAAAGTTCGCACTGCAACCGAAGACATAGTCCATAGTTGCTGAGGTTAGTGTTGTGCAGTATTCAAGAGCCTGATGGTTGTTGGGAAGAAGCTGTCCCTGAACCTCAGAAGTCATGGTTTTCAGGATCCTGTACCTTCTTCCCAATGGTAGAGCGTGGCTAGGGTGGTGTGGATCTCTGATGATGATGGCTGCCTTTTTGAGGTGGCACATCCTGTGGATGGTGGGGTGCTCAGTATCCGTGATGGACTGGGCAGTGTCCACCACTCTCCGTAGTCTCCTTTGTTCCTGGGAGTTTGAGTAAGAGGAATATAGATTTGAGTAAGAGACATCTTTTTCAATTTCAGCTGAAGCACAGATTCTTATCCTTGGAATCTATGCTGGAATTGTTGCTTTTCAGAGACCATTTTATCTGCAGTTTTCCACGGTATGTTGTGAAAACCAAAGATCTTATAGCAGATCTTTGGTGAAAACTATCTGTAATCTCAGGCAGAGAATCAGGAGGAGGCAATTCAGCCCCTCAAAGCACATTCTGTCACCCAATTTGGTCACAGCTAAACTAGGTACACAGAATCACCGAGTCACACAGCATAGAAACAGGCCCTTCAGCCCAAGGTCTTCACTGACCATGATGTCCCATCTAAGCTAATTCCATTTCACTGCATTTGACCCATAGCCTCTGAACCTTTTCTATCCATTCAGACCCTTTCCTGTCTCCCTGTCTTGGTTGTATAATGCTCAATGCACTTTAGTCTCGATCAGTTCATAAGTCACAGGAGCAGAATTTGACCTTTCACCTATCGAGGCAACTCCGCCTTTCAATCGTAGAGTCATACAGCGCAGGAACAGGCCCTTCGGCCGAACTTGCCCACACAAGTTCATCGCATGCAAAGTTTATCACTGTATTTCAGTCCATGTGGCAATAATAAACCAATTCCAAACAAGGAGACACAAAGTACTGGAGTAACTCAATGAGCCAGGCAGCATTTGTGTAGAGATCTCCAACACTTTGAGATTTTTTATAAACCAGCATCTGCAGTTCATTGTGACACCAAAGAAAAAGAGATTGGTATTAATTTATCAGCCTTCAGAATGTCAGGATGTTGAGCCAGGGGCACAGATTAGAAGTGTTCTCATCGTTCCAATGGAGGAATAGCTGGGACAATGTGTTGTAATCATCGGTGAGGGATGTGGAGAGATGTGGAGTGATGTTGAACCCCTTGAGATTGCATTTACAGCAGCAGGTAAAATCCTACTTCCATTCAACCTATGAAACATATCCACCCTTGGACCATGGGAGTATCATTCAGTTATGACTCAGAAGGGCTGATGACCCTTCCCCCTTCCAGACACCGGGGAGTATATTACAGGTAGCCTCTCCTGGCGCTGGACTGAGGAAACGATCTTCATTATGGCCAATGCCATCATTAATATTGGACGTTAATCCGAGGCCCATCTGCTTTTCCTGGACTGATCACCTCGCCCTGTTCCAGCGCTGGTCAGAGATGCCCTCCTGGGTTCTGGGCCAGCACTTGCCCCTGCTCCATCGCTGTGCAGCAAGTCAAACAACCAGCAGAAATGGCCTGCCTTTTGGTGGGAGTTCCTGTGAGAAAACTGCCTGTCCATTGGCCGTTATCTGTCACAAAGTAAAGCTTCTAGGTCCCTGCACAGCATTTTGTATCTACCTTGTTTGCTCCACTGAGAAATCTCCTCATGCTATGTCTACGTTGAAGAGATATCTTCTCTCTCCGAAGAGAGTTCTGCAACATCCTCTATCTCTGCACCCCCTTCCATAATTCATTCATTTGTTGTATATCATCTCTCAATATAACCTTCTATATCTCTTGTTTCCCTTTCCCCTAACTCTCAGTCTGAAGATGGGTCTCGACCCGAAACTTCACCTATTTCTTTTCTCCAGTGATGCTGCCTGACCCACTGAGTTATGCCCCTGTCCCACTTAGGAAACCTGAGCGGAAACCTCTGGAGACTTTGCGCCCCACCCAAGGTTTCCGTGTGGTTCCCGGAGGTTTTTGTCAGTCTCCCTAATGGTCGAAAGTGGTTTCTGCTTCTTCTATGTTCCGGCGATTATTTCAAAGAATTCAAAACCGGCCGCGACTTAAAATAGGTTGCCGTTTTAAAAATCGGTAATTTTTTAGTCGAAGCCGGTTGCAATGCTAGTTGAAGGTGGTTGCCGAAGGTTGCAGGTGGTTGCCGGAGGTTGCAGGTACTAACCTCCGGCAACCACCTTCAACTAGCACCTCCAACCTCCGGGAACTGCACGGAAACCTTGCGTGGGGCGCAAAGTCTCCAGAGGTTTCTGTTCAGGTTTCCTAAGTGGGACAGGGGCATTACTCCAGCTTTTTTTGTGTCTCTCAGATCTGCTACGACTGGGCAAGGCACTGCAACATGAAGGAACATCCTTCATTGGTAAAATCAAGCTGCACAAACAGTTTGAGTTCAATAATTTGATTAATTAAACTGTCGTCACAATCCATGGCGACCTGGGCAGCATTGGCTAAAGACAAGACCAATCTCGATATTTAGCACAAATCTCTTACCTAAACCTAAACTAGCTGGCCAAACCTCTCGGAGGATTAGTTAAATTATGACGTGTGACATTACTGACAACTCCTTCGCAGTATCATTTGAACCTGTCCATCTCTGGAATATATTTTTAGCATTTCCATCCACACCTCAGTATATGAAAATTATTTCATTTACACCTGGTGACATTTTTATTAGGTCCATGGCCTCTACAAAGCCTGCATTTAATTCTTTCAGTCTCACTATGCTGCCATTTGATTTTGGGCGAGATATCCCTGATACAATGTCTGAAGCACTGGTGATAAAATCATAAGGGATAAAATAGATGGTCACAGTCTTTTACCCAGGGTAGGGAAATCAAGAACCCGAGGACATAGGTTTAAGGTGAGATGGGAAAGATTTAATAGGAACCTGAGAGGAAACAATTTCACACAGATGGTGGTGGGTATATGGAACAAGCTGCCAGAGGAGATAGTTGAGGCAGGTACATGGATAGGACAGGTTTGGAGGGATATGGGCCAAACATGGGCAAGTGAAGCTAGCTTAGATGGGGCATCTTGGTCAGCATGGATGAGTTGGGCCGAAGAGCCTGTTTCCATGCTCTGTGACTATGACACAGATCAAGTCAAATCAGGTGAAATTTATTGGTTACTGCACGTACGGGAAGGTACAGGCACAATTAAAATCTTGCTTGCAGCAGCGTCACAGACACACAGACTCAGACAGCACACAAAAACATCAATTATACATTTCATATAAATACTGCAAGTTAGATAAAAGAAAAAAAAAGACAAAATCACAATAATACTATATTAGCCAAGTTTGTGTTGCAACATACGAGGAATTTCATTTGCCAAGTCACTCATGCAAATAAAAATCAAGGGAACACCCAAAACACATTTTAACATCAACATCCATCACAGTGACTCCTCCAGATTCCTCACTGTGATGGAAGGCGGAAAAAAGTTCAATCTCTTCCCTTTGCTCTCCCGCGGTTGGGGGCCTCGAGCCCTCCGTTGACGGGACGATCTTGACTCCCGTACGCCCTCCGCGTCGAGGCGATCAGTTCCTGCATCGGGGGATCAGTTCCCTGCATCGGGGCCGGTCGAACCTTCCGCGACGTTGGAGCTCCCGACATCCACGGCCTCTCCCGAGACTGCGAGCTCCCGATGTAAAGTCCGCAGGCCGCGGTTGGAGCGATCCCAGGCAAGGGATCAATTCCGATGTAAGTCCACGCCCCACGGTGGGGCCCCAAGGTCAGTACGAGGCAGCCTCCGGCTCCATCGATGGTAGGCCGCAGTGCGGCCGGAGAATGCGATCCAAAAATTAATCGCATCTCCGGCAAGGTAAGAAATTGAAAAAAAGTTTCCCGAGACCCCTTCCCCTCCCCCCACATAAAACAAACCGGAGAACATCTACACAGACATTTAACACACACTAATCATTTTTTTTAAAGACGAAAAAACAAACAGTTGGCGGGGCTGCCAATCGGGTGGAAACAAGACAACATTGCAAAACAGAATTTTAAAAGGCCACGGTAGTGCAAGAAGTGGTTCATAGTGTTTCGTTGCTCAGGTAGGATGAGGGTGGATGCTGCAGGTCGTTTCAAGAACCTGACGGTTGTAGGAAAGTAGCTGATAGTGTAGGACTACAGGCTTCTGTACGTCCTGCCTGATGGAGAGGGCACGGCCCAGATTGTGAGGAACCCTGACTGATGTGTCCACAGTTCCCACCGGACGCACGCGGTCTCTGCTTTAGCACCAGGCTGTTGGGTCACACCACCATTTTGCTCGCCTTACTATGTCTCTGGTGAACTTGTGCAGGGACATATAGGGGTCTCACCACTCAACGCTGGACAGGAGTAACGCAGGCAAAGCAGGTTGAGATCCAATCTCCTGGCATCTGATGCCCAGCTCCTGCTCCAGGCTAGTTGTATTACGATACCGATGGAATGAACGTGGCATTATATCTGGAGAGAACTGATTAGCACCCGTGTCAAAGTTGAAGGCAGATGTGCCCAGAGTGAATGAGGTCTCTATATTTACAAACCCGACTGTAAACCACAGCTGGAATTGGAAGATGTTGGGCCAGGTTTGTCAATGAAGTGTAACGATTAATGCATCCAGCTGTGATAATGGAGTCAAGAGTGTATCATTGTCATACGTACTGACCACAGACAATGACATTATTACTTTCTGCAACCTAACTGACCCATTAACACAATAACACTCAGATTATTATTAATAAATTATTATACAGTAATTCAATAGACTACTAATGGATCACTGTGGATGGCTTGATTGTAATCATGTATAATCTTTTTGCTGACTGGATACCACGCAACAAAGAGCTTTAACTGGACCACTAAACTACACTAAATTAGTCTTGGTAACCATAACAGTGCACAGAAATAGTCTATCGTGCAACCAAAACAAGGTGAATGAATGATACGTTATTCCATAGACAATCATACTTGCTGATCTGTAAACTAATACCAATTTATATCTAATTTCAATCAACTGTGTTTGTCAGGATGGGGTAGAGTGTTTGTATGCCGTCCACGTTCTGTGATTGGGTCTGTGTTGCAAATATATAACTTCTGAGCAGTTTTATTAAAGTTATGTTGCGGTTGGGTAGCCAGAAGCAATAGAGATGGAAGAATCACATCGATATCTTTGACCAATTCTGCATCATCGGACCAATTCTGGTCCCTGACACCACCAGCGTTGGAGAGCAGGGTGTCACAGGCAGGGAGGTGAGATGATATTGTACCCTGACCGGCGATGCTTCCATCCTGAACAGTCTTCATCATTTAAACAACGGCACACCTGCTTCTCATTCCAGTTATTTGTCCGGCTTTTTTTAAACCTGCCATCTGGCGTTTGCGGAGAGAGGAGTTTTATCGCCGGTCATGATTGGCAAGGGCACATCAAAGGCCATGGACAGACAGCAGCTCCGAGCCCATGGCAGTTGGCATCAGGAAACGCGGCGTGGCTGCAGATACAGAACTCTGCTCCAGACTCTGTGAACCTCGTGCCTCCTGGCTGTAATTGCAGGAATCCTGAGGGAGATCACATTGCATCGCAACATCAAACCCAGCTCCCAATTAACCCTCCGCATCTGAGCAGAGCTTGTAGAGAGCAGCTGTGAGAGGTGATGTCCGCAGGTTGTGGTCAGTGGACAAGCATGCTGAATGGAATTGAATACTTTATAGTCACATGTGACAAGTCACAGTGATTCTTTGCTTGCATACCCAAGGTAACATAAACACATAGAAAATAGGTGAAGGAGGAGGACATTCGGCCCTTCGAGCCAGCACCGCCATTTATTGTGATCATGGCTGATCATCCCCTATCAATAACCCATGCCTGCCTTCTCTCCATATACCTTGACTCCTCTAGCCCCTAGAGCTCTATCTAACTCTCTCTTAAATCCATCCAGTGACATGGCCTCCACTGCCCTCTGTGGCAGGGTATTCCATAAATTCACAACTCTCTGGGTGTAAACGTTTTTTTCTCACCTCAGTCTTAAATGACCTCCCCTTTATTCTAAGACTGTGGCCCCTTGTTTCTGGACTCGCCCAACATTGGGAAAATGTTTCCTGCATCTAGCTTGTCCAGTCCTTTTATAATTTTATATGTTTCTATAAAAGATATCCCTTCATCCTTCTAAACTCCAGTGAATACAAGCCTAGTCTTTTCTATCTTTCCTCATATGACAGTCCCGCCATCCCAGGGATCAATCTCGTGAACCTACGCTGCACTGCCTCAATCACAAGGATGTCCTTCCTCAAATTAGGAGACCAAAACTGTACACAATACTCCAGATGTGGTCTCACCTATACAATTGCAGAGGAACCTCTTTACTCCTATACTGAAATCCTCTTGTTATAAGATTGGCGGTATCGATTTATTACTGCCACGTGTACAGAGATACAGTGGACCACTTTTTTTCCTGTGCTATCCAGTCACATCATACTTTGCACGAATACAATCAAGCCACACACTCGTACAACGGGTAGTGCAAAGAGAAAAATACCAGAGTGTGCAATATGGTGTTACAGCGTTATGGTGTTACAGATATGGAGAAAATGCCTGGTTTTACTGCAGAGCAGAAAATAAGTCCGAGATTGTGAGACCTGCTTAACAGACCCCTGGATTTATTCTAGACACTGATAAAGAAAACTCTCTGTTCCAAACATTAACAGGCCCTTGGAGACTCATCTGTGTGTGAGCATTAATGTGGCATCTTGCGGCATTGCCTTGTTTTACTGTGGTATGTCGATGACACTGGTCTCAATCAACACCGATGAAATCACATCACAACCGAAGGCTGAGGGCTGTGCTACTTGCAGGCTGGAAATACACCTGTCTGCGGACATTTGCAGATGCTTCCAGGAATATTCCATTCAGTAACCTTGATAAGTCTCTGCCTCTGTGAATGTACAGAATCTAATGTTGCATATTAACCTCTTACCTTCTGATGCGAATTGTACTGAACCAAACCTGTTCACGTTGTTTTGCTATCCATGTTTGTTTTAGATTAGTTTGTCACAGGGCACCCCACATCCCAACGGTGGGAACATTGCACTTCTCCATTTTCCTCTACTCCCACACTCTCTTTCCCCTGCCCCCATCCTGGAATGTACACATTTCTCCCACCATCCCAGTAACCCTGTTCATTGCGTCTCCTCTCTGTGCTCACCTCCTATCCACGAGCCCCCCATTTCCTTTTTATCCCCCTCTTCCCCACCATCACGTCCCCTCTCACCAAATCCCCCCCCCATGACTTCACATTTCCTTCCTTCTCCTCCCTTCTTATCCGACACCCTTGTCTCCCTAACCTTTTCACCCCTAACCTTTATCCATTGCTCCACCCACCCGCCGATGATGTATAAAATCATGAGAGGAATACTGCATATCCTTTTGTTATCCCCTCTTCCGCACCCAACAATGGACCATTGTGGGCTTTGTCCTGCCCCCACCGTTCTATTTTAGCTTTCTACCCGCTCCGATTTCACCAGTCTGAAGAGGGTTCCTGACCCAAACGTCATCTGTCCATTCCATCCACAGATGCTGCCCGACCCGCTGAGTTCCTCCAACATTTTGTGTTTTGCTCAAGGTTCTGGGATCTATATCTTTAGGCCTAGAGGACCATAGTTGCTGAGGTTAGTGTTGTGCGGACTTCAGTGGTTGCTGGGAAGATGCTGTTCTTGAACCTGGTGGTCACGGTTTTCAGACTCCGGTACTTTCTCCCCAATGGTAACAGTGAAGGACTACCATGCCCAGTCATTAATGTGCTCAGCCAGACGTGCGGGGTGTGTGATCTATCTCAGACCCCCCTGAGATACCAGCATCACAGGAGCCCGACTCCCCCCACAAAGGCCACTCACTCCGTGTGGTCTCGAGAAACGGCTGGGAGCGCCGGACACAGCAAAGGACACAAAGCCACATAACATCAGGAGTTCAGACGACCTGCCTTGTGCCACAAATACTGGCATTATCCAACCACATGGAAGATCACCCAGGTATGAGCTGTTCGGAGAAAGCATCACAAGCCCAACCCAGTCAATTACTGATCCATCTGTCCACTCTCAATCATCAGTGGAGGTGTTGTTATCACCTGGTAGTTTTCCCTCCTCTTTGACAGTCCCTCAGGGTGAATGATACCTCACTTTCACTCTCATTTCTGTGGGTTCTTGAGTTGAACAGCTTAAAACAACTGGGAAAAGAGGGAGTCCATCTGAAATAGACATATTTATATCCCTGTGTTGTAAAATGCTCCAATCACGGCTAATTTGGATCAATTAAGGGCCCTTAATTATGTGAAATTTTGGTTTAATTACGCTATTTGTTAGGTTCCAATTGTGAAGTAGTATTATGTTACGAAACAGCCGAAGTGTGTGGGAAGATTAACAAAACAAAAAGCCTCAAAGATGAGAAATTTTAAATGTGCGATTAAGTGAATAAATATAAAATAAAGTGCAATGCAGACCGACAATTACGTTTAGTTTAGTTTAGAAATACAGCACAGAAACAGGCCCTTCGGCCCATCGAATGCACGCCCACCTGCAATCCTCGTACACGAGCGCCATCCTACACACTAGTGACAATTTACAATTTTATCAAAGCCAATTAACATACGTGTGGGAGTAAACTGGAACACGTGGAGAAATAACACACGTGTTATTTATGCACAGGGAGAACATACAAACTACGTACAGACAGCACCTATAATCAGGATCGAACCCTGGTCTCTGGCACTGTAAGGCAGCAACTCTACTGCTGGGCCACTAGGCCATCCATGCCGTGTAACTCCCGGCTGAGTTATCTCACAAAGCTACAGGGGGTCCCTCCACCAAATCTCTTTCCTCTGAGGAAAGGTGGAAGAAGGGTCTTGCATTTCTGCACCACCTTTGTGTTTGGGCCATGGGAACGACATGTGAAGTGGCCTCATAGACCACACATGGAGCCGACTGATCCACCTGGCTCAACAGGAGAACATAGAACATAGAGCAGTACAGAACAAGAACAGGCCCTTTGGCCCACAATGTCTGTGCCGAACACGATGCCAAGACCATCACCTATCCACATGATTAGATTAGATCCACTGCACCTAGCCCTCCATTCCCTACATATCCATATGCCTATCCAAGTGAAGGTGCATAGTTCCTTGAGAGTGGCATCACAGATTAGGTAGTCAAGGAGGCTTTCGACAAATTGGCCTGGCACTCAATACACAAACAGTCAATGTGTTGAATATAGAAATTGAGAGGTTATGTTACAGTTGTACAAAAACATTAGTGAGGCCACATTTAGAGTATTGCGTTCAGTTTTTGGTCATCCTGTTATAGGAAAGGTGCAGAGAAGATTTACGAGGATGTTGTCAGGACTCAAGCGCATGAGCTAAAGGCAGAGGTTGAGCAGGCGAGGACTTTATTCCTTGCAGCGGAGGAGGATGAGGGATGATCTTACAGAGATGTATAAAATCAGGAGGGGATTAGATGGGGTAAGTGGTATTCTACCCAGAGTAGGGAATCAAGTACCAGAGGACATAGGTTTAAGATGAGGGGGGGAAGACTTAATAGGAACCTGATGAGAAACTTTTTCACACAGAGGGTGATGGGTACATGGAACGAGCTGCCAGAGGAGTTGGGTGAAGCAGGGACTATCACTATATTTACAAGACATTTGGACAGGTACATGGATAGGATTCAAAAGATATGAGCCAAATGCAGGCCGGTGCGTCTAGTGTAGATGGGGCATGTTAGTTGTTGTGGGCAAGTTGAGCCGAAGGTTTGTTTCCAAGCTGTATGACTCTCTCACCTTAAGCCTATGCCCTCTGGTCTTGATTCCCCCAACCTGGGGTAAAGACTGTGCATTAACAACTGAAAGAGAGTAACCTCAGTGTCTGGGTTTGGGGGAGTGAAGCAAATGTGTCTCGGGTGACTAAATCAAAAGGATTATTTTGGCCCTCACAGCCCAGGCAAGCATTTATCCCCATCCCTAACTGCTACCATGCTGCCTGGTGAAGGTGCTTCCACAGTGCTGGCAGGGAGGGAGATACAAAAGCGATTTAGCATGTGCCACCAGATTCAAGAACGGCTTTTTGCCTGCTGTTATGAGACTTGAATTAAACTGACATGTGCTGGGGGTTGACTCCTGATCTTCCAATCTACTTCATTGCAGCCTTTGCACTTTTTTCTTTATCTGCACTTTCTCTGTAGCTGTAACACTATATTCTGAGCTCTGGTTCCTTTCTCTTTTGAACTACCTGTTCTCATGTATGGTATGATTGGCCTGGACAACATGCGAAGCAAGGTTTTTCACTGTATTTCCAAACGCGTGACAAGAATAAACCAATACTACCACTCTCTTTTAATAGCAGAATAATGGCAGGGAGCTATCTTCCAGCAGAGAATAATCCCTGCACTTCGAATGAAAGTGAGAAATGATCTAAAACCACTTGCGGACAATTTCCTGCCCCTGCCAGCTGGAATCAACCTTATGATTTCAGTGTGTCAACCTCCCTGCTGCTCATTCTGCCCACCCCATCACTTACTCGGTCTCTCTCCAAACCCACAGCACACCATCCTTTCCATTCCCAGCCCAGGATCTTACAGATGCATCAACACACAGATCAGTTTCCAATAACTGGCATACACTGTAAATCCATTCAGCCACTCGGGAGATGTGCAATCTAATAACCATAACATACTATTAAATTCAATACTGCAACATTTCTGAAAGGCTAAATAAACATTAAAATATCACTTTGAAAGATAGCAATTGCAAATTCACAATCCGGCAATGTTTGAGCATGGGATACGCCAGCGGTAGAATTGTTTCAAAAACGTTATAAAGACAAGAGGGGAAGGGAGAAGATGCAATTTCATTGGGCAGTGCCACACAAACAACAGCCTGGTTACGGGATAATTGAGGGAGGTACAATCTCCATCTAACTGGCCCTGCAAATTAACAGCAGGAGTGTGGATGACAATGTTATGGAGTGTACACGGAGTCATACATTGTGGAAACAGGCCCTTCAGCCCAATTTGTTCATGCCATCCAACATGCCCATCTGCACTAGTCCCACCAGCCTGCGATTGGCCCATATCCTTCTAAATCTATCCTATCCATGTACATGTCCAAATGTATTTTTAAAACGTTGTGAAAGGGAAGCCATTTGGGCCATCAATATATGCAAGCTCACAGAAATTTTGTTTAAATGAAAACTTATTTCTACTGATACACAAGTTAGTGCAGTGCATCTGTTTTCTCCTGAGATGCTGCTTCACCCGCTGAGTTACTCCAATATATTGCGTCAGATGCACCAGTACGGTGAGGTCCAGGTACAATGAAAATCTTGCTCACAGCAGCATCACAGACACATCGACTCAGACAGCATACATAAATTATACCTAAACTCTGCAAGATAGTGAAAAGAAAAAGATTGTGCAAAACAAGATATCAGTGTAAAAACACAATTAGAAAACAGTCCTATGATAGTGCAAGAGGTGGTCCATAGCGTTCTGATGCCGAGGTCAGATTAGGGTTGGGCAGCCGCGGGTCGGTTCAAGAATCTGATCGTTGTAATAAAGTAGCTGTTCCTGAACCTGGTGGTGTGGGACTTCAGACTTCTGTACCTCCTGCCCGATGGTAGCAGTGAGAAGAGGGCACGGCCCGGATGATGGGGATCCTTGATTGATAGATGCCGCCTTCCGGAGGCAGCGCCTGATGTCGATGCTCTCGATGATGGGGAGGGCTGTGCCTGTGATGGACTAGGCCGTGTCCACCACTTGCAGCCTCTTGCATTCCTGTGCATTGGGATTGCTGTACCACGTCACAGTCCATTCATGATTTCACACAGTCAACGAGTCGTACAGCATGGCAACAGGCCCTTTAGCCCAACTTGTCCATGCAACCAACATGCCCCATCTAAACTAGTCTCATTTGCCTGCATTTGGGCCTCTAAATATTTCCTATCCATGTACCTGTCCCAATATCTTTGAATTCCCAGTCTGAAGAAGGGTTTCGGCCCGAAACGTTGCCTATTTCCTTCGCTTCATAGATGCTGCTGCACCCGCTGAGTTTCTCCAGCATTTTTGTGTACCTTCGATTTTCCAGCATCTGCAATTCCTTCTTAAACACTAATATCTTTGAAATTGTTTTATTGTACATGCCTCAACTACCTCCTCTGGCAGCTCGTTCCCTACACCCACCACCCTCTGTGAGAAAATGTTGCTCCCCAGGTCCCTATTAAATCTTTCCCTTCTCATGTTAAACCTATGGCTTTTGGTTGTTTCTGGTTCTTGTAGAGACAAGAAACTGCAGATGCTGGTTTACACAGAAGGACACAAAGTGCTGGAGTAATTTAGCAGGTCAGGCAGTTTCTCTGTGATACATGGATTGATGAGATTTCAGGCGGGACATGGATTGGTAACATTTCGGGCTGAAAGATCATCTATCCATGTTCTCCAGAGATGCTGCCTGATCTTCTGAGTTACTCCAGCACTTTATGTCCTTTTCCTCTGCTTCTTCATTCCCCTACCTTGGGTTAAAGACTCTGGGCATTCAACTTATCTATTCTTCTGAAGATAAACATGAAATGCTGGAGTAACTCAGCGGGTCAGGCAGCATCTCCGGAGAAAAGCAACAGGTGATGTTTCGGGTGGAATCCCTTCTTGAATGAATGAATGATTGAATGAATGAATGAATGATTGAATGAATGAATGAATGAAATGAATGAATGATTGAATGACTGAATGATTGAATGAATGAATGATTGAATGCATGAATGGATGAATGTTGATGAATGAATGAGTTTATTGGCCAAGTATTCACATACAAGGAATTTGCCTTGGTGCTCCACCTAGAAGTGACAACATGACACACAGTGACAGTTAAGAATGATACATAAAATATTAAACATTCATAATAAAACATTATTGATTAAACATGTGAATTAAATAAAATACCAGAGCAAAAGGAGGCTACAGATTTTTGGTTATTGAGTAGAGCTACTACTCGTGTTTTTATGTCTGGCTGTGGCAGCCTTGACAGTCCGGAGTCGCCTTCCAGAGGGAAGTGATTCAAAGAGTTTGTGGCCACGGTGAGAGGGGCCAGAGATGATCTTACCCGCTCACTTCCTGGCCCTTGCAGTGTACAGTTCGTCAATGGAGGGAAGGTTGCAGGCAATAACCTTCTCAGCTGATCGGACGATTCGCTGCAGCCTCCGGGTGTCGTGCTTGGTGGCTGAGCCAAACCAGACCATGATGGAGAAGGTGAGGCCAGCCTCTACGATGGCCGTATAGAATTGGACCATCATTGCCTGTGGCAGATTGTGCTTCCTCAGCTGCCGTAGGAAGTACATCCTCTGTTGTGCCTTTTTGACTGTCAATGGTAGCCCCCTCAGTCTTCAGACTGAGAGTCAGAGGAGAGGGAAACGAGAGGCATGAAAAGGTTCAAAATATATCAGAACTAACATTGATGATCTCAACGAAAGGTGGAGCCCACAATGGTCCATTGTTGGCTGTGGAAGAGATGATATTCCTCTCATGATTTTATGCGCCTCTATAAGATGACCTCTCGGCCTTCTGTGTTCCGAGGAATAAAGTTCAACAGTTCATCCGTGTGCTGGGCCCAGGACAGGTCATCGGAGATGTTGATGTCCAGGAATATGTAGCTGCTAACTCGCTCCACAGAAGGTAGACACAAAATGCTGGAGTAACTCAGCAGGACAGGCAGCATCTCTGGATCAAAGCGATGAGTGACGTTTCGGCTCGAGACCTCTCCATTACCGAGCCACCAATGGAACTGGCGCCCACCTCTCCCTTCCACGTGGTATTCATGCGTGCAACAGAAAACAGACCCATGCCGTCCATTCTCCCGAGGAGGGAGAAGGCAGGTGTTTGGATGTCATTTGTTAGAAGAGACCAAATGCATGGATTGCCTGCGGGATGCAGTCTGCACATGAGCGACTTGCACGGTTGGAGATGCTTGTGAAGTGCCCGTGATAAAGAGAAGCACTTCGCAGCTCCCACCATACTGACTCACACAACTCGTGAATAACAAACGGGCTCTGACACCACTCAGATAACTTGTTCCGTCTCCATTATCTGCAGGGTTATCAGCCATAATGAATATGTGCATGTATTCCTTTCAAACTTGCACACATCCATAATTTACATATCAGGATAAGCACAGTATGTGGTCTAACCTTTCTTTGAGTGACAGAAGCAGTAATTAGTTTGAAAGCATCTCTACGTAATTACTGAAGAAGCATTTGTGAAAGAGCCTGCATTGAACCAGCTTTGCACACTCACGATGCAGCCTCACAAGCTGTCCAAACACCACCTCAGACTCGGAGATTTTAAATAACTCTGTGCTTCCAGAAGCCTCCATCCTGAGGCGACTGCCAATCTGCGACAGCAGTGACACGTTCCACTCAACCTCGCCCTCAACAGAACCCAGCGGTAAATAACACAATGGACACAAAATGCTGGAGTAACTCAGTGGGACAGACGGCAACTCTGGAGAGAAGGAATGGGTAGCATTTCAGGTTGAAAGTCTCCATCTCCCCCCCCCCCCCCCCCCCCCTCCCCAGTCACTGCAACTGCAGCCCACTCTCACCTGCAATGTCACACCTGTACAGGTGTGGGGTCTTTGCAGACACAAGGGACTGCAGGTGCTGGAATCCTGAGCAAAACACAGAGCATTGGAGGAACTCGGCGGGTCAGGCAACATCTGTGGAAGGAATACACAAGCGACGTTTCACGTCTGATTGGAGTAGGGGCGAGAGAATTGGAAAAGGCAGGTGGGGGTGAGCCATAGCCTGGCAAGTGATAGGTGGACAGATAGACACAGAATGCTGGAGTAACTCAGCGGGTCAGGCAGCATCTCTGGAGACAAGCTCTGGAGACGTTTCGGGTCAGAAATGCTACTTCAAACTCATCTGCAGTTCCTTTCTACACAAGTGATAGGTGGATACAGGTGAGGGGGGGGGGGTGATTAGCAGATGGGCAGAGTAAGTGACAAAGGCTGGAGGTGAAAATGAGACAAAAGGGTGTTAGGTGAGAGGGGCAGAGGAGTGAAATGTAAAGCTAGAGGGAAGGATTTGGGTGGAAGGGGACAGGGACAGGGGAAAAGAGGGGAGATAAAATATTAGATTGGGAACAGGAGCAGGGTGACTAGAGTGGAGGCGGGGGGGGGGGGGGGGGGGGGGGGGGGGGTAGTGGGAAAGGGTCTTTGTTTCAATAGCTTGCCCACAGGATATCGGCATCACTGACAATTCCAGCATTTATTGGACATCTCCAATTGCTCCTGAATAGTGCCGGTAGCTATGAATTGATTTGGTCTGCAGTCACATTGAGATCAGAGGGGATGAGGTCTCCCTGAGCCAGCAGTGGGGAGCTGGCCAGCCAGCGTCACCGAGGCAGGTGCGGAGCCAGCATGAACGGCACGAGGAGCCAGCTCAACCGCCCTGCTGGTCAGGGAAAAGATGCAAGGGCCAGGAGTGGCACTAAGGATGGGACGGACAGCCACTGTTGGAGAAAGCAGCACGCTGTGCTATGTGAAGCCGGGGAGCTGGAGGTGACAGGAATATGGAAATAACTGCAAAAGACAAGCTAAATATTTACTCAAGCAGTAACAAGCACGCTGACTGATTAATTTA
This sequence comes from Leucoraja erinaceus, assembly GCF_028641065.1. Taxonomy (NCBI): domain Eukaryota; kingdom Metazoa; phylum Chordata; class Chondrichthyes; order Rajiformes; family Rajidae; genus Leucoraja; species Leucoraja erinaceus. The sequence continues at coordinate 18,465,478 of NC_073395.1, read as the reverse complement.
CCACCTACAGATAGAGCGGTTCACACCAACACTGTTGTCTTCTCTGGCATCTACTGAGAGGCTGCAGTGGGTTGTAGAATTCAATTACAATGTCAGGCAATAAACCATCGCAGATGGTGGAAAACCGAGATAAATTTCTGCAAACAGCAGATCTGGCTGTGAGGGCGGAGAGAGAAACAAATAAAATAACATTGATTCCTTTCCTGTTCCTGTATTTACAGTCACACAGCATAGGAACAATCCTTAAGCCCAACTTGCCCATGCTGACCAAGATGCCCCATCTAAACACGTCCCATTCGCCCACGTTTCCCATTCCTATACCTGTCCATGAGTGTTTTAAATATTGTTATTGTACCTGCCTCAACTAGGATAGGAAAGGATTAGAGGGTTAAGGAGCAAACACGGGAAAATGTAACGAGCTTCGATGGGGTATCTTGCTCGGCATGGATGAGTTGGACCAAAGGGCCTGGTTCCATGCTGTTTGACTCTACCTCCTCTGGCACCATCCTCTGTGTGAGAAGATTGCCCCTTAGGTTTCTATTAAACCTTCCTCCTCTCACCTTAAACCTATGCCCTCTGTATCTTACTCCCCCAATTCTGGGTAAAAGACTCTGGACATTAAAGGGGCTGTCCCACTTGGGCGATCTAATCCACGAGTTTAGAAGACCCGAAACGAGTTGAAAAGGTCGTGTTGACTCGCCGAAGTAAAAGACCTCCCACGACTATGTCTACCACCTCCTACGATTATGTCTACGACCTCCTACGACCCCCCTCGACCTCAGTCTTCCACACCTAAGTCCAACTACGGCTAGCTATGAGTGGAAAATGATCATATGATAATATGAAGTCATGTTTGCATTTTTTTTCTTGGACCAGTTACCGACCTACGACTACCTACGACTATCCCCGACTACCATCACGACCTACCTACAACCTACCTACGAGTAAAAAGTGTCGATTCTTTCCATGCCAACCTTTTTTTTTACTCGTGGACATTTTTTATCAGACTGGAAAAAGCGCCGCAACCTACTTGAGGCCACGAGTAGGCGGAGACCGCTCACAAGCATGAGGAAGAGTGACCTAGGACCTCCTACGACCTTGTGGCGACCAAGCTGCGAGTATGTCAAGGGCAAACACGGCAGAGGTCGCCAATTAGGTCGTGAAAGGGGGACAGTGGCTTAACCCTGTCTATTCCCTTCATGATTTTATACACCTCTACAACATCACTCATCAGCCTCCTGTGCCTCAAGGCATAAGGTCCGAGCCTGCCAAACCTCTCCTTATAGCTCAGGCCCTCGAGTCCAGGCAATATTATTGTTAATCTTCTCTGCGCTCCTTCCAGCATAATGGCATCTTTCCTATAGCAGAACGCCACCTTACTTAAGGAAGGAGATGCCTGATAAGGGGTAGCTGCAGACAGGGTTCACCAGATCAACGTTTTGTTTAAAGGAATGAGATGTAATCCTGTTGAAGCATACAGGATTCTGAAGGTGAATGACAGGTTAGAGACTGATAGAATGTCACCAGGCATATGTACTGGCAATGGAACAATAACATTCTTACTTGCTGCAGCTTAACAGGCTCGTAAACACATTAACACACTGACAAGTATATAACAATCCATAACATGATAAATGGATAATCAGTACCCTGTAATATCAGGTATCCATAATTGTGGAAAACCAAAGTCCATAGTGCAACCAAATAAAATGTCCATAGTAAATCATAGTTGATTATGTTAGTGTTTTGCAAGGTTCAAGAGCCTTATGGTTTTTGGGAAGAAGATGTTCTTGAAACTAGAAGTGATGGTTTTCAGGCCTTCTTCCTGATGGTAGCAGCGTGATGAGACTGTGACCAGGGTGGTGTGGGTCTTTGATGATGATGGCTGCCATTTTGAGGCAACGCTTCCTGTAGATCTCTTCGATGTTGGGGAGATTAGTACCCATGATGGGCAATGTCTATCACTCTACGTAATCTCCTTTGCTCCGAATGTATCTTCAAGAAGGAGTGTATGGGGGGGGGGGGGGGGGGGGGTGTTCATAAATTGTAGGAGTAGGACGGCCATTCGGCCCATCAAATCCACTCCATCATTCAATTATGGCTGATCTATCTTTCCCTCACATTCTTTCTCTCCGATTCTCATGCCTTCCCATCATAACCCCTGACACCCGTACTAATCACAAATCTATCAGTCTCCACCTTAAAAATCTCCATTGACTTGGCTTCCACAGCCGTCTGTGGCAATGAATTCCACAGATTCACCACCCCCTGACTAAAGACATTCTTCCTCATCTTCCTTTCTAAAGGTACTTTTTTAAATTCTGAGGCTATGGCCTCTGGTCCTAGATTCTCCCGCTAGTGGAAACATTCTCTCCACATCCATTCTATCCAGACCTATCCAGAAGTTTCAATGAGGTCCCTCCTCATCCTTCTAAACTCCATGAGTACAGGCCCAGTGCCGTCACACACTCATGAGGTGTCACCCAGTGAAGATGGAGGCGGAGAGCAGAGACGGAGAACAGGCAGCAATGCGGGCAGCAAGACCAGATCTGCCACCATTGTACTGAATGGCAAGGGTTAGAGGGGCTGATTGTCCTGCTTCTCTGCTCTTATTCCTTCAGCTCCACTGTTCTTATGCGATGTCATATGCACTTTATAAGATCCACAAACTATCTGGAGGAAGAACAGTTGAGCCCTCCTTGTGTTCAGGCCAATATTTACACTATTTATTCTTTAATCAAAAAGAGATCATGTTTATCGATTTCTGGAACTTGTTGGCTGCCCTTATACCTTAAAGATCTCCAGAGACCACACTTCAAAATATGATATTGCTTTTCATTGAAGAATAAGCGCTTCAGATGTGAAACGCTGTGGATGAGAAAAGACATTGTAAATGTCAGCTCTGCTTTCTGCGCAATCTTCCCTCGCCAGAGCTTACCCTCCAGAATAACTCACTGCGTCCCATTCAACATCACAAGCTGGCTTCATCTCTCATTCATGCACACAGATGATGAAGACATTGCTTCCATCAGCCATGGAATAAAACTACCTCTGGAAACCACCCATTACAAATCAAATCAGGTAACTATTTGGGATGACTATAATTCAAACACATTTAAAGACAATATTAATTTCAGAAATGGGTTCAAACACAAAGGATGTTACGGCTGATGGGGGATGGGGGGGGTGGGGAGGGGGGGGGGGAGAGGAAGCATAAATAGACGGGGTGGGGCAAAGCCTGGCAAGAGGAGAGAAATGTAAAACCCGGGGTGGGATATGGGTGGGAAGGGTCAGGAGGAAGGGGAAGAGGGGCTTGGGGATGTGAGGGGTGGGTGTCGGGAGACGTAGTGGGTGCTCAGTCGCTTATTCCCCTAAACTCTAATGAATAAGGAATTTACTCGATCTCTCCTCATAAGCAAACCTTTGTCGCTTCATAGCAAAAGGATTTGAGTATAGGAGCAGGGAGGTTCTACTGCAGTTGTACAGGGTCTTGGTGAGACCACACCTGGAGTATTGCGTACAGTTTTGGTCTCCAAATCTGAGGAAGGACATTATTGCCACAGAGGGAGTGCAGAGAAGGTTCACCGGACTGATTCCTGGGATGTCAGGACTGTCTTATGAAGAAAGACTGGATAGACTTGGTTTATACTCTCTAGAATTTAGGAGATTGAGAGGGGATCTTATAGAAACTTACAAAATTCTTAAGGGGTTGGACAGGCTAGATGCAGGAAGGTTGCTCCCGATGTTGGGGAAGTCCAGGACAAGGGGTCACAGCTTAAGGAAAGGGGGAAATCCTTTAAAACCGAGATGAGAAGAACTTTTTTCACACAGAGAGTGGTGAATCTCTGGAACTCTCTGCCACAGAGGGTAGTTGAGGCCAGTTCATTGGCTATATTTAAGAGGGAGTTATATGTGGCCCTTGTGGGTAAGGGGATCAGAGGGTATGGAGAGAAGGCAGGTACGGGATACTGAGCTGGATGATCAGCCATAATCATATTGAATGGTGGTGCAGGCTCGAAGGGCCGAATGGCCTACTCCTGCACCTAATTTCTATGTTTCTATGTTTATGTAAGAAGACACATACACCTGCCAGATATAAATCATATGGTTCAGTAAAAATAAGGAGCTGAAAGAACTAACTAGCCAACCTTGTTCCTCTGTATAACGAGGAAATACCGGCAAGTGAGCCTAATATAAGAGGTAGGGAAATCATCGGAGAAGATTGGTCGCGACAGGATTGACTCCCATCTGAAAAAAACATGGATTGATTAGGGACAGACAGCATGGTTTTGTGCAGGGGAGGTCATGGCTTACAAATTTGATGATTTTTGTGGAGGTAACAAAGTTGATTGATGAGGTTAGGGCAATGGACGCTGTCTACATGGTCATTAGTAAAGCTTTCAGTACGATCCCTCATAAGTGCGAGGTGTTGCACTGTGGAAGGTCAAATGTAAGAGGAAATGATATAGTTAATGGTAGGACCCATAAGAACATTAATGTAAAGAGGGATTTTGAAGTCCAAGTCCATAGCACCCTGAAAGTAGCAACACAAGTGGTTAATAAGGCATATGGCATATTTGCCTTTATCAATTCGGGGATTGAGTTTAAAAGCTGGTAAATCACATTGCAGCTTTATGAAGAAGGGTTTCGACACGAAATGTTGCCTATTTCCTTCGCTCCATAGATGCTGCCTCACCCGCTGAGTTTCTCCAGCATTTTTGTCTACCGCAGCTTTACGAAACTTTGGTTAAGTCACATTTAGAGAACTATGTGCAGTTCTGGTCACCCCAGTTGGGGACGGATGTGGAGGTTATGGAGTGGATACACAAGAGGTTTACCAGAATGCTGCTTGGTTTAGAGGGTATAAACTTTAAGGAGGTTGGAGAAACTTGGATAGTTTTCTCTAGAACATTGGAGGTTGAAGAAGACCTGATAGCTCTGCACAAGATGTTAGCGAGACCACGCTTGGAGTCGTGTGTGCAGTTCTGATCATCCTGCTATAGGAGGCTGTCTTTAAGTTGGAGAAGATGCACGTCCCTCATGCAGCGTTTACATTACGAAGACTTGAGCAACACTTGTACTGACCAACACCAACCTGCTGCTAGGACACCATCACCATATTAACTTTGCACTCAGGAACGCCAGGCACAGCTGGTCAGGAACACTTGTAAATCACAAAGAGTCAGAGGAACTCAGCGGATCATGCAACATCTGTGGTAGGAATGGACCGATGAGGTTTCGGGTCAGGATCCTCCATCAAACATCACCCATTCCCTCCACAGATGCTGTCTGACCCACTGAGTTCCTCCGGCACTTTGCGTTTTGCACATGATTCCAGCACCTGCAGTTTCTTGTGTCTGCAGGAATACCTGTAGTTAATCACCATGTCCTATGCTCTGTAATATAATGAATCAGGGCATTGCCACATGCACTGAAACACAATCCTGTCATTGCTGACATCAAGTCCTCCAGTTTGACCCAGGCCGATGTAATTGATGCCTTTTAATAACTGAGTTGAGTGTTGCTTTTCTTGATTTCCTTGCCAATTAATAATAGGTTGCAAGTGGGTGCTGAATCCGTCAATGATTCAACGTGTGTCATGCGTGGATTAAGTCTGGGGTGGATGGAATGACTAAAAACAACAGCAGAAACACCGAGAATTTCAAGAAACAGGAGAATCAAACAGCTGGAAAATCTGTGTAAAATTGGGCTTTTTATAGATCACTTTCTGCAGAATGACAAACTGCAGAAATATCACGCCACTGAAGGCCGTGCCCAGCGTTCATCTGATGGGCGAGGGTGCAGGAATTTCTATAGTTCATAATTTCTAGGAGCAGAATTAGGCCATTCAGCCTATCAACTCCACTTCGCCATTCATTCATAGCTGCTCTATCTCCTTCTCAACCCCATTCTCCTGCCTTCGCCCCATAACCCTTGCATCCTTTTGCCCCTGTCCCACTTAGGAAACCTGAACGGAAACCTCTGGAGACTTTGCACCCCACCCAAGGTTTCCGTGCAGTTCCCAGAGGTTCCCGGAGGTTTTTGTCAGTCTCCCTACCTGCTTCCACTACCTGCAACCTCCGGCAACCACCTGCAACCTCAGGGAACCACACAGAAACCTTAGGTGGGACGCAAAGTCTCCAGAGGTTTCCGTTCAGGTTTCCTAAGTGGGACAGGGGCATTACTAATCAGGAATCTGTCAACCTCTGCCTTAAAAATATTGCCCTGGCCTCCACAGCCGACTATAGCACCCCTTACAATCTCAATGACCCAAACTACTTTTTTTTAAATGGTTATTAACATTTTGTGATGTGGAGGTCACAGGAAGGTCGGCACCAATTCAATCGAACAATCTGCTGGAGGAACTCAGCAATTCAAGCAGCATCCATTGGGAGAAGAAACAGTGAACAGTTCGGGTCAAAACCTTGTATCAGGACTGAGATTGGAGAGAGGAGGGATGTGATAGGAACAATAGATTCAGGTTGATCAGTCTGATTCTGACCCAAAACGTTGTCTGTCCATTCCGTTCACAGACGCTGCCTGACTCACCTTGTTCCTCCAGCAGTTTGTTTTTGCATTTAGCCAAGTCCATGGCTCCCTGAAAGTGGCAATGTGTAGATAGGGGGATAAAGTAGACCTATCATATAACCATATAACCATATAACAATTACAGCACGGAAACAGGCCATCTCGGCCCTACAAGTCCGTGCCGAACAAATTGTCTGCTTGCCTTCGGTAGTTGGGGTGTTAAGTATAAATGTTGGAGAGTCACATTGCAGCTTCATAAAACTCTAGTTAGTGTGTGTTTGGAGTATTGTGTGCAGTTTGGTCGTAACATCACAGGAAGGACGTGGAAGCTTTGGAGAGGGTGTAGAAGGGGTTCACCAGGACCTTGCCTGCATTACATGGTATTAGCCTTAAGGAGAGATTGGGGGAAAAAAATGATTATTTGCTCTGTAGTGTCAGAAGCTAAGGTAAATTTTGATAGAAGCAAGTACAATCATTGGAATTGGCAGGGGAGATAGTCAGAGTCTTTTCCAAAGATTGTCAAAGACTAGTGGGTGCAGCTTTAAGTTAATAGGGGCAAAGTTTAAAGCAGATGTGCGTAGCAAGTTTCTTTACACAGAGGGTGGTGGGTGCCTGGAACACACTGCTGGGGTGGTCATGGTGGCAGATACAATCGTCACATTTAAGATGTTTGTAGATAGGAACATGGATATGTAGAGACTGGAGGAATATGGATCACGTGCAGGCAGATGGAAATAGTTTAAATTCGCTTCATGGTGGGCTGAAGGGCTTACGCTGTATTGTTCTGTGTTCTATAACTGACCAATTCACCACCACTTTCACCCATCCAGTTCAGAGATGGGCAATAAATGCTGGTCTTGCCAACAACACCCAGATCATGAAAGATGAGGTGTTTAGGAAGGAACTGCAGATGTTGGAAAATCGAAGGTACACAAAAATGCTGGAGAAACTCAGCGGGTGCAGCAGCGTCTATGGAGCAAAGGAAATAAGCAACATTTCGGGCCGAAACCCTTTTCAGACTGAAGAAGGGTTTTGGCCCAAAACGTTGCCTATTTCCTTCGCTCCACAGACGCTGCTGCACCCGCTGAGTTTCTCCAGCATGTTTGTGTACCCATGAAAGATGAGGGACAGGCTGGATACTGTGGAGATGGGGTTTTGACGGCATTGTGGCCAACGTCAGGCATTTTCCCTGAAATTCGTCAATAGCAGCTTCAGACTTTGATTCATTTTCTATTACTAAAATCATTACATTTATCTTTAAATTAATCCCAAAAGCAATTGGGTCACGTAGAATATATTAAATTTACAATATTTATTCAGAGAATTGCACAGAAACCTTCAAAGTATCGATCTGGTGTAAAATTTGCAATCCCAGATTATCAAATATTAAGTTGCTGGCAGATTTCACTAAATGCTAAATGAATCAGAGTCGCTCTGTGGGCTCTGAATAGACCCGCGGCAGAGTTGACTCTCAATATCACCTCTTATGAGCCATCAGCTTTTGTCAATGCAAAACCTTGGGTGATATTGAGAGTCAACTCTTATGAGCCATCAGCTTTTGTCAATGCAAAACCTTGGCGTTACAAACCATGCTTCACATTGAATTAGCTCTCATTAAAGTGACATTGTGTGCCTTTCAAGTTGTTAATCGGCCTCAGTGTTGGTCTGTCCCGATGTCATTGAAATCAGAAAAATTCATCACACGAAGCAGCTTTAGAAACAAAAAGCATTCATTAGATACAATGCGACTTACACATCAAAGACATTTGTTCCTCTTTAATTGCCATTATGGGTCCCGTTTTAAAAGGCAGCGCTGATTAATAACAGTGTCCCTGTTACCATACTAATCATTAGTCTTGGTCGATCTCTGAGATGTCTGAGTGAAGAATTGTATTGCAGAATTAAGCCATTGATAAGTGGACACAAAATGCTGGACACAAAGTGCGGGTCAGGCTGCATCTCTGAAGAACATGGATTTCAGTTCGGGACTCTTTTTCGAAAAGAAGAGGGACTTGAGATTCGGCAGGGAGAGGGGAGAGCTCGGAGAAACGACGGGGGAAGAGCCATGGGGGAGAGGGTGGTATAACGGGGGAGGGGGCAGGAGCCAGCGAGGGGGACCAGAGGGGAAGGGGCATTGTGATGGCGGTGCATGTGGGACTCACAGCAGGCGCTGGATGCTCTCCTCAGCCGGGATCAGATTCTCCGTTTTCCGTTTGGTGACATGTGCCGCGCCGGGCCGCTTCCTGTCCCTCCAAAAATTGTGACCGGTTGGAGACTTCTGCCGGCCACCCACAGCGTCCCTCAGCTCCAGTAAAGTCACGATGGCGCAGGAATGGGCGGATTGTCGCGCGGAGTGACAGGATACGAGAGCAATCCGCGCAGCACTGACTGGCAGGAGAGGAGATCGATCTGGACATGTGCAGTTTTTAAGATTTTTAAACCTCGCTAATTGTTACAATATACTACCGATCGGAACAAAACTCATTGCACTTGCAGCACAGGAGAACGGTGAGTGAGGTGACGAAAAATCGTAGCGCTATTGCGCACCATTTTCGCGCAAATAGGAAAGCCGCACAAACCGGAAGAGCACAAGAGTTTCAGTTATGTATGGATGGATTGATATTACAGAAATATCTCCTAGTGTTGTTCAGAAGCCTCATATTTTATTGCCTGCTCTTCAGATAAATTTCCATAACAAAAGGAAACGACCAAACAGTCCTGAATCACTGAGACAGCTTCAGACTAATAAAAGTCACACAAATTACACTCTCCGTGAAACTTTGCAAAGGCTAATGCAAATGACTCTCCCGAGCAGGCAGCAATGGAGTAGGACATAGTCGGCAGTGAATGTAATAGCCCATCAGAGGACCATCGATCTGCACGTTCGTGACACAGTGGCACAGTGGTGGAATTGTTGCCTATACATCGTCAGAGACCCACGTTCTCTCCTGTGTACAGTACAGGTGCTGTTTGTATGGAGTCCGCTCATTCTCCCTGTGGCCTGCGTGGGTTTTCTCTGGGTGCTCCAGTTTCCTCCCACACTCCAGGTTTGTAGGTTAAATGACGTGTAAATTGTTCCGGGTGTGTCGGATAGAATTAGTGTGCAGGATGATCGCTGGTCGGTGTGGACTTGGTGGGCTGAAAGTCCTGCGGCCACATTGTATCTCTGAACTAAACTCTAAAGTAAACTAACCCACCGCTTGCACGCCACACGTTGGTTGAGTCCCGGGGTTAGCTGCGCCAAGTTCTCTCCTCCCCTCAACTGCTCCACGCTCCAGAACTCTCCATCATTATCCTTCAGATAGGCAGGAGTCACAGAGCTGTACGGCATCAAAAGAGGCCCTTTGGCCCATCTGGTCCATGCTGATCAACTTGGCATACTAGGTTAATCCCATTTGCTTGTATTTGGCCCATATTCCTCTCAACCCTTCTGTCAATGTTCAATGGTTTAATTGTACATTAGTGTCATGTGTACCTACCTATAGTGACATATTTCTTTTGCATACAGTTCAGTGACAATCCTACTATGCATTAAGCATAATTATACTATGTACAATAGTGTAGACAGTAGAACACACTGACTCAGTACACAAGTGTCGCCACTTTTAGATGCCATCATGTATCCTTCAAGCCCAAACATTTTTCCATATATAAGTTCATATATTATCCAAAAATCTATTAAAAGTTAAAATTGTGCCCACTTCTATAACATCCCCCGGCAGCACATTCCAGGCTTCAGACTTCCAGCCCCCAGAAGGAAAGGAAAGGAAGAGGAAAAAGAGGAGGAGGGAGAGGGAAGGAGAATTACTCTCCTCCAACCTAAGTTTGGAGGTGGGGATGTTTCCTGATGATTGCACGCCGACTTATTACAGTCATAACTTTGCAGCAACTAAAGCAAGCCCCAATGCACGCAACAAGACCCGACAAACCTCAGTCATGTGCTGATAACATTTAAAGTAAAGGCAAAGAGTTGTAGAATCAATTCTCCATGATCCCTATCCAGGCACAGATTTCACCAACAATCTACTTCCTTTGCTACATAAATGCCACTGCACCTCATGGTGGTCACGGTGCAGGCATGGGACCTACCGACACTCAGGAAGTGGCTCAGGCTGGGATAATAACAAGATTAAAAGATATTTGGACAGGTACACGGACAGGAAAGGTGTAGAGGGATTGGGCGGCAGGGTTTACTTGAGCTGAGTGCCCCTTTCCGTGCTGTGTGCCCAAACCGTAGAAATAGCGGAGAGTTGTGGATGTAGCCCAGTCCATCTACCGCTCCGTCCACTGCGGTCACAGTGGCACAGCGGTAGATTTGCTGCCTTACACCAAATGCAGCCCCGGGTTCGATCCCGACCACAGTTGCTGTCTGTACGGAGTTTGTACGTTCTCCCCGTGACATACGTAGGTTTTCTCCGAGATCTTCGGTTTCCTCCCACACTCCAAAGACGTACAGGTTTATAGGTTAATTGGCTTGGTAAATGTAAAAATCGGCCCTAGTGGGTGTAGGATTGCGTTAATGTGCGGGGATCGCTGGTCGGCACGGACCCGCTGGGCCGAAGGGCCTGTTTCCGGGCTGTATCTCTAAAACTAAAACTAAAAATTAAAAACCAAAATCCTCACCATCGACTCCATCTACACCACACTGCCTCGGAAAATCAGGCAACATAATCAAAGACCTTGCCCACTTTTTCTCTCCACTCCTTAATCAGCTCTGCAGTTACTTACAGATTCCAGGAGCTTGCACAACAGATGCCAAGAAGGTGGACCTCAGCCTCTTGATGTCAAGTCATCGATCAATTCTTAATAATATCATCAGCATCCATCATGCATTTAAATTACAGCTGTCCTTGCCCCCTGTTCCAGAAGAGAGCATAAGCCCTTGGATGTTGTCTAGCTAGCAAACACAGCGATTCCAACTTCTTCCAGTCAGCCTGCACTCTAATTATGACACGATATGATAAAATGTTATTTATATATTGGGGGTGTGCAAAGATTGGGTGGGGGGGGCGGGGGGTGGAGGGTAGTCAGTCTACTCCATGACGGAAGGGGAAGGAGTTGTACAGTTTGATAGCCACAGGGAAGAAGGATCTCCTGTGGCGTTCACTACTGCATCTTGGTGGAACCATTTTGTTGCAGAAGGCACTCATCTGGTTGACCAGTGTGTCATGGAGGGGGTGAGCTGTATTGTCCAAGATGCTCCACAGTTTGAGGAGCATCCTTCCCTCCAAGCCCACCTCCCATGAATGCAACTCCGCCCCCAGGACGGAGCCAGCCTTCCTGACGCGTTTGTTCATCCTAAATTACAATGAGACAAAGCACAAGGGAAACCTCCACTGCCCACAGAGTGTACAGGAGTCTACATCCATCTAAGAGCAGGGAGAAGGCGTGGATCCACGATCCACCACATTCAACCTTCCATCTCCTCGCTGTGTCTGTGAATCCGAAAGCATTTGGGTCTTACCTGTCCCTTCCCATTCCCACCTTCTCCGCAACGTAAAACAAACTGGTTTTCTCACTTTCGCAGTTCTGGTGAAAGGTCTTTCACATGAACCAGAAGTAGATGGGTGCTACGAGGATTTTGCCAGGACTCGAGGTCTGGGAGAGACTGAGCTCTAGGGAGAGGCTGAGCAGGCTAGGACTCATAGAGGTGTATTTAAAATTATGAGAGGAATGGATTGGGTAGACACACTGAGTCTCGAGAACCAGAGGACATAGCTTTAAGTTGAGCGGGGGAGATTTAAATGGAATCTGAGGGGTAGCCTATCCACACAGAGGATGGTAGGTATATGGAACGAACTGCCAGAGGAAGTAGTTGAGGCAAATACTATAACAGCATTTACAAGACATTTGGACAGCAAGTGTGATGGGATGGGTTTGACAGATATGGGACCAAACATAAATAAATGGGACTGGTTCAGATGGGGCATCTTGGTCGGCATGGACAGTTGGGCCAACGGGCCTGTTTCCCTGCTGTATGACTCCATCACTCTATGTTACCGAGCTGGGAACACACGTAGCAACGGTGTCAGGGTCTGACATCAGCGCAGGGAAACGCGAGATGCAGAGGTCCTGTAACAAGCCACTTGCTGGCTGATTACATTCCCCAGTTAATAATCTCGGGTTAAATGAGGTTACAGCTCGATAACTCTGAGAAGGTTACAGCTTCCTAAGGCAGCTACTGTATTTCCTGCCTTTCAGTCAGCGAGCGAAGGTCAGGTTCGCCCCAGAGACAAGAGGCATCAGCAAAAGGCCAACAACCCCTCTGGTGGGTCCACCCCTTCCATCTCTGGTCCGCAGCAAAAGGCATTGTTGCCCCCGGCAATAGGGCGCAAATACCAAGAGCACGTCCAGCCAAAAATAATGATCCTCAACGTCACCTATTCCAATCTTACACACGACAGCCGGTGCAGGGAATGGATTCTAAGGTCTGATTCATGGAGCAGAGAACAGTACAGCACAGCTACAGGCCCTTCAGCCCACAATGTCCATGCCGAACATAACGGCAGATTATACCTACGCCTGGTTATACTAATCTCCTCTCCATCTGAAAAGCTTCAAGTTCCTTCAATAAGATGTCAGGAGGGTGAAACAACAGGCTGGAGACTCATCAGGAGTTTACATGGAGTCTAGTTGTAAAAACTCCATATAGGAGACATTCGGAGCACCGAGAGATGCGGAAGCCAAATAGTCCCTCAGAGAGAGTCACAGATTCATAGAGCTGTACAGCAATGGAAACAGGCCCTTCGGCCCACCTTATCCATGCTGACCGAGTTACTATTTGCCCACAGTTGATCCCTCTCCCTCTAAACCTTTCCTATCATATCCGTATACCTGTCCAAAGGCCTTTTAATAGCTTCCCTTGGCAGCTCGTTCCAGGTAGAGACTGCCATCTGAGTGAAAAGGTTACGTCTGAGGTTCCTCTTAAATCTCTCCCCTCTCACCTTAAACCTGTCGAGCCATTACTTTTAGAATCCTTTACCCTGGGATAAAGACAGTGAGCATTCACATTATCCATGTCCCTCACACCTTGGTGTTTTTCTCATTCATTTGTCAGGAATCCTATGAAATTTGGGGGTCACCATCCGACGTCGGAATGGGAGAACATTCCCAGCGGCTTGGACTTCCGAATTGGCCACTTCCTACCGGAAACCGCGGTTCCTGAAGTCCACAGGCTGAGCTGGGTGGAGATTCACGCTGGCGGCCCTCGGCAAAGGGATCCCAGGGCTCCGCGATATTAAAATCAGCGCGGCCCGAGGCTGGGAGCTCTGCAAACCACAGCTTCATGATGTTGAAGCAGCAGGCCCAACACTCCAGAGCTTCAAACGGCGATCCAGGTAAAGTATCGCCCGCTCCGCGGTGAATCCAATATGTATTTTAAAACCAACTGTTTAATGACAACATACATTAGGATCTAAGAGTTTCACACTGTCACTGTCGTGTAGTCATGGTCCTCTAGTTGTGGGGGTGGGGGATTGGGCGGTGGGGCGCACACAAGTGAAATAGCTTAGGGCCTCCCTTCATCTAAATCTGGCCCTGGTCAGGATCTGAGTGCACTCCTTGAACCTCTGCTGTCCTCCTGGTGAACGTCCTCCCAAACCGCTGTCAGGGACGGAGCTCCAGGATCTCCTACTTCCTTAGAAGGCTTCGGAGGTTCGGCATGTCCCTCACATCTCTCACCAAATTCTACAGGTGCACCATAGAAATCATTTTATCAGGTTGGTTTGGGAACAGCTCCATCCACGACCGCTAGAAATTGCAGCAAATTGTGGACGCAGCCCAGACCATCACACAAACCAACCTCCCTTCTATAGACTCCATTTGTACCTCAGGCTGCCTCGGCAAGGCCAGCAGCAGAATCAAGGACGAGTCGCACACTGGCCACTCCTCCCCTCTCCCATCAGGGGAGAGAAGCAAACGGTACAGAAGAGTGAAAACGCACACTACCAGATTCAGGGACAGTTTCGTCCCAGCTGTTAACAGGCAACTGAAGCACCCTATCACAACCAGAGAGCAGTTCTGAACTACAATCAACCTCAATGGTGACTTCAGACTATCCTTGATCAGACTTTACTGGTTTTACTCTGCACTAAACGTTATTCCCTTATCATGTATCTTTATGCTGTAAACGGCTCAATTGTAATCACGTATTATCTTTCCGTTGACTGGATAGCACGCAACAAAAGCTTTTCACTGTACCTTGGTACATGTGGCAATAAATTAAACTGTATAGACCCTGCATTGATGTAGGACAGGCCATACATTTCCAGGCCTGCAGGGGACAGAGTGAGTGATGCGCGGGCGACAATTGTGCAGGCACAAGGAATTGCAGACGCTGGTCTACAAAAAAGACACAAAATGCTGGAGTAACTCTGCAGGTCAGACAGCGTCTGTGGAGGACATGGATAGCTGATGTTTCAGGTCAGGACCCTTCTTCAGACTGATTGGGGTGAGGATGGTGGGGGGAAGCAGGAAGGGAGTTGATGACCGGACAAAGCCTGGCAAGTGACAGGTGGATACAGGTGATACGGGTTTTTCATCGGCAGATGGATGGACAAAAGGGTGGAGATCAAAAGACAAAAAATTTGAGATATGTCTTTTGTAAGTATGGGGGCACTGGGACTAATTGGTGAGTCCTCTGCTGATTCTAAGACCCAGTGCAAGGCTGGGAGGGGCAGTGCTGAATCATCCACCACTCTCTAAGGAAGGACATTATTGCCATAGAGGGAGTGCAGAGAAGGTTCACCAGACTGATTCCTGGGATGTCAGGACTGTCTTATGAAGAAAGACTGGATAGACTTGGTTTATACTCTCTAGAATTTAGGAGATTGAGAGGGGATCTGATAGAAACTTACAAAATTCTTAAGGGGTTGGACAGGCTAGATGCAGGAAGATTGTTCCCGATGTTGGTGAAGTCCAGGACAAGGGGTCACAGCTTAAGGATAAGGGGGAAATCCTTTAAAACCGAGATGAGAAGAACTTTTTTCACACAGAGAGTGGTGAATCTCTGGAACTCTCTGCCACAGAGGGTAGTTGAGGCCAGTTCATTGGCTATATTTAAGAGGGAGTTAGATGTGGCCCTTGTGGCTAAGGGGATCAGTGGGTATGGAGAGAAGGCAGGTACGGGATACTGAGTTGGATGATCAGCCATGATCATATTGAATGGCGGTGCAGGCTCGAAGGGCCGAATGACCTACTCCTGCACCTAATTTCTATGTTTTCTATGTTTCTCTGCGGCCCACCCACCCATCCGGCAACAATTCTTGGCAACAAGTGACCACTTAGGCAGCAAATAATGTGAGACGCATTTGTCTCTCTACCTGTGGCAAATGAGAACCACTGTACCTCGATGTGCAGTCTCGTTTCCCTGACAACAGATGCACTTTGGTTCAAGATTTAGTTAAAAAAAAACACAACAGCTCAGCAGCCTGCAATTGTAAAGCTGAAACCACATTTTATGTGACATTCCCTTTTTTGGCAGGCTTTCGAACATCTGTGAATGACAAACGAGGTTTAGCAAAAGCTGCCGATTGTTCCATTGATTGATGATAATATGTCCAGAGGCACTTAAAGAGAAATAGCACGGCATGCAAATAGCTGCTTGCACCCTGTGCTCTACATACACAACATATTTCAGCACTGAAAGAAGGGTTTTGGCCCGAAACGTTGCCTATTTCCTGCGTTCCATAGATGCTGCTGCACCCGCTGAGTTTCTCCAGCTTTTTTGTGTACCTTCAATTTTCCAGCATCTGCAGTTCCTTCTTAAACAATATTTCAGCAGTCTATCGCCATCCTCCTAAAGATTCAGACCAACCTTCTGGCTATTGACTACACCACCGAACTTTCAAGTTGCAAAATAAAACGCAGTGTATCCAGTCAAACCCAGTAATCTGAAGTAGAAACTATCACTTATAGATATTCACCCTCTTCTCTCTGCTTGGAATTATGCTGCACTCAAGCCTCCTGTCCTCCCTCTTTTGATCTGCCCCTGTTTCTTCCCCTCCACTTGTGGTCATCCAGCATTCCATTAAACCATGAGCAAAACACAAAGTGCTGGAGGAACTCAGCTGGTCAGACAGCAACTGTGGAGGGAATTGGCAGGTGACGTCTCGAGTCAGGATCCTTCTCCAGACTGTGTTTCCTTTAAACCATGTTTCCCTTGGCCCTTCTCGGTGGGAGCCTGTTCCGCACCCTTGTCACTGTCCACGTACAGGTCTTCTCCTGGATTTACCTGGATTGATTAGTGATCGAGAGCCTGCAACCCAATCCCAGGCTACCCATCCCAACCTCCCCTTCAGGAAGAGTAAACTGCGCTCACTATTTCCAGTTCCCCAGCCACTTTTCAATCCACATGGCCATTATCTCTTCACTCAAGGGCTTTAATTTTGTCAACAAGTTCATTATGGTGCAGGTTAACAACTGCTTCTGAATGTGAACAATAGGCACCTTACAAATGAAAGCAATCAGCAGCAATAGCTGATGTCAGTGGCCAGAATCAGGTGTCAGACAATGGCAGAGGATGAATAAAGACACAGTGGCGCAGCGGGTACAGCCCGCTGACAGAGACACGGATTTGTTCCTGACTTCGGGTGCTGTCTGTCTGGAGTTTGCATGTTACTCCTGTGACCGTGTGGGTTTCCTCCAAGTGTCCCAGTTTCCTCCCACGTCCCAAAGACGTGTGGTGTTATAGGTTAATTGGCCCCGAGTGTATAGGGAGTGGATGAGAAAGTGAGATAATATAGAACTAGTTTGAATGAGTGATCGACAGTCGGCATGGGCTCAGTGGAGAATGTTCCTACCGTTGGGTTGTAAGCTGCCTGAACGGAATGCAAGGTGCTGTTCCTCCAGTGTGCGTGTGGCCGCATTCTAGTAATAGAGGAAACACGGGACAGATAGATTAGTATGGGCATGGAAACGGGAGTTAAAATGGTCAGCAACTGGGAGAACATGCCACAAGGCAGTGGAGCAGCCTGAGAACTGGATAGTTTCAGCAACAGGGAGAGCCCATGTCTGAATTCCGCTGGGTCGAACTTCCGGTGATTTACGTTCAACCCAACATCCTTTGTAGAAATGTGTACATGCACGTACTGGCCAAGCTGGAAAATATCACAAACCCCCTGCTGGACCCTCTGCAGTTTGCATACCAGGCTAATAGATCGGTGGATCATGCAGTCAATCTGGGCCTGCATTTCATCCTCCAGCACCTAGACCGCCACGGGACCAATGCAAGGATTTTGTTTGTTGATTATAGCTCTGCATTCAATACCATTGTGCCAGAGCTACTACACTCCAAACTCTCCAAGTTGACTGTGCCTGAACCCCTCTGTCAGTGGATCACCAACTTCCTGACAGACAGGAAGCAGTATTGAGGCTGGGAAAGCACATCTCGGACCCACAAACCCTCAGCATAGGAGCACTGCGTACTCTCCCCTCTCCTTTACTCTCTCTACACCAACGACTGCACCTCCACTGACTCCTCTGTCAAGCTACTCAAGTTTGCGGATGACACCACCGCGATTAGACTGATCCAGGATGGGGAGGAATCTGCCTACAGACAGGAAGTGACACCGCTGGTTTCCTGGTGACTTCGTAACAACCTGGAGCTCAATGCTCTTAAGACAGTGGAATTGATTGTAGACTTTAGGAGAGCTCCCCCTCCCCTCACCCCACTTACCATCAATAACACCACAGTCACATATGTGGAGTCTTTTAAGTTCCTGGGAACCATCATCTCCAAGGACCTTAAGTGGGGGGCTACCATCGACTCCACAGTTAAAAAGCCCATCAGAGGATGTACTTCCTGCGGCAGCTGAGGAATCACAATCTGCCACAGGCAATGATGGTCCAATTCTATACGGCCATCGTAGAGTCTGTCCTCACCTTCTCCATCATGATCTAGGTTTGTCTCAGCCACCAAGCACGACATCCGGAGGCTGCTGCGCATCGTTCGATCAGCTGAGAAGGTTGTTGGCTGCAACCTTCCCCCCATTGACGAACTGTACACTGCAAGTGCCAGGAAGTGAGCGGGTAAGATCATCTCTGACCCCTCTCACCTTGACCGCAAACTCTATAAAGCACTTCCCTCTGGAAGACGACTGTCAAAGCTGCCACAATAAGCCAAAAGTATATAGCCTCACTTTGCTCTGGTATTTTATTTCATTCACATGTTTAAACTGTAATGTTGCATTATTAATGTTTAATGTTTTGTGTGTCATTCTTAATTGTTCCTGTATGTCGTGTTATTAAATGCGAGTGGAGCACCAAGGCAAATTACTTGTATGTGTACATACTTGGCCATTCAACGTATTCATTCATTCACACGAGCCAAGATTCAGGGTTGAGCCACTGTTCTGGCTGCTGCTGAATTAGCAACAAGTTGTTGTCTTGGCTAGGTTCTGGCTCTTCTTCAGACTCTAGTGACACGGCGCTGAAACAGGCCCTTCAGCCTACCGAGTCCGCGCCAACCAGCGATCAACCCATACACTAGCACTATCCTACACGCTAGGGACAATTTACTATATACAGAAGCCAATTAACCTACAAACCTGTACTTCTTTAGGATGTGGGAAGAAACCGGAGCACCCAGAGAAAACCCACGGGGTCACAGGGAAAACGTGCAAACTCCGTACAGACAGCACTTGTAGTCAGGATCGAACCTTGGTCTCTGGCGCTGTGAGGCAGCAACCCTACCACTGCACCACTGTAATGCCCTAACTTGTCAACTCCTGGGCTGTACCGTCCCAGTTTAACTCATGTGGTGCCAGACCCTCTGCATGTAGAATCACATCGGTGCACGGCAAAGGAGTTAAAAATAACTCCACGGCAGGAGTATCCAATTGGTAAATAAAAGGACCATCACAGCTGAGCTACTGTCATGAGTTCTGAAGATTGTGTGTTTATCTGCAGACAATGAGATGAACACAGTTGCTTGTTCACTCTCTCCCTCAGCACCACCACCCCAAGGTTAATTATTATCGAGAACATGTTAATGCTGAATGCAAGCTCTGTCTTTCTGACGATCAGTGCTCACTCCGTGTACGAGCAGAAAGCTGAGGTGGCGGTGGAATTAAAGACATATCCACTGACAATAACAGGCTTTGTGCAGAGCCTCAGTTCCCTGCACAGCAGCAGGGCACCAAGCATTACTGGTCAGTAAAGGAGTTGATGCTGGAATCGAGATCAAAGGTGATTTTAATTTAATTTGAAAATGCCTCAGCACATCAGGTTGCAGATGGTAGGAGTGGGGAGAGAGAAGCGTGGTTGCAATTTGGGCTCCGTACCGGAACTGGCCAGTGTGAACAGGTAACAAGTAACAAGTAACAAGTAACAAGTAACAAGTAGCCTTTATTGTCATTCAGACCTTGCGGCCTGAACGAAATTTAGTTGCCTTGCAGTCCTACATATAGTAAAAATGACAAAACACACAATAAACACAAATTAACATCCACAACAGTGAGTTCACCAGGCACCTCCTCACTGTGGTGGAAGGCAAAAGTCTTAAGTCTTTGTCTCATCCCTTCTTATTCTCCCTCTGCGCCGAGGCCTCTGCCGCTGTCGTTCCAGCCACCGCTGTCGTTCCACTGGGCCCGCGGTCGGGTCGAGTGGCCGCTGCCGCCGGAACGTGCCCCAGCTCCAAGGCCAGGCCGCCGTTGCCATTGCTCCAGCTCCGATGCCGTGTGGCCGTTGCCGCTGTCCTCGCTCCGAGGCCAGGTCGCCACTGCCGCCACCCCAGCTTTGTCACCTTCACCTGGTGCTAACACTGGAGCCCTGGTGAATGTCTCTGTGACACCCTTCCTGCCAGCCCCACTCACCCGCAAACTATTGAAAGGGATTATGAGTGATTTATTGGCAACTGTGTCATATAAGGGATGGCACAGTGGTGCAGTGGTAGAGTCGCTGCCTTATAACGAATGAGACCTAGGTTGAATCCTGACCACGGGTGCTGTCTGTACGGAGTTGGTACGTTCTCCCTGTGACCGCGTGGGTTTCCTCCGGGTGCTCCAGTTTCCTCCCACACTCCAAAGACATACAGGTTTGTAGGTTAATTGGCTTAGGTAAAAACTGTAAAATAGTGCTAGTGTACAGAGTCTGAGTCTGAAGAGTCTGAAAAAAGGTCTCGACCCGAAACATCACACATTCCTTCGCTCCAGAGATGCTGCCTGTCCCACTGAGTTACTCCAGCATTTTGCGTCCGTCTTCAAAGTCTAAAAGATATCCATTCACTCCATTGTGTTCCTGCCAGGCAAATAAAGAGTTATTTAGCTTCCTCGCCCACCCTGGGACAGTGTTAACACCCTCTCTGACAGTGAAACCTAGACTCTACCACTCCCCTCATCTCCTCTCCTGCAATCACTGCAACTCTCAAATAGCTGATCTACTGGAATCTCAACTCCCCGCTCCTCTCCATCCACGGTAACCTTTCACCGTGCCATGATCATGAATCAACTCGTCTCTGGCTGAAAAATATTCACAGGTTCTGCTTCTGCTGTCCTTTGAGAAAAATAAATCCAAAAATTCATCAGCCTCTGGAAGAAAATAAATATTTCACCTCCTTTCTGTCTTACGTCGGTGACCATTTATTTTGAAACAGTGACCCTGAAATTCTCAGAAAGGAGGAATCATCCTCTCCAGTTCCCCTCAGCATTTTGTGTGTTTCAGTGAAGGCCCTTCTGATATAACATTTCTCATGAAACAGTACAGCACAGGAACAGGCCTTTTGATCACAATGTACGTGCAGAACATAATACCGTTAATCTAATCTCCTCTGCTGCCTGCACATGATCTATATCCCTCCATTCTCTGCATATCCATGTGCCCATCTAAAAGTATTTTAAAACACCACTATCACATCTACATCTCCACCCCTGGCAGCACCCAGCTCTCACTGTGTAAAGAAACTTGCCCCGCACATTTCCTTAAAACGTTACCCCTCTTACCTGGATGAGTTGGGCCAAATGTCCTGTTGTACACCTCAATAGAAGCTCTCACTGCGAGTTTTCCTGTTTCTTAGTAATCTCCTCTCATATTCTTTTTTTTCTTCTTGTTATTAATTTCTTGGATAGCCTCAGCTGAACTCTAATATCCTCCCAATCCTCAGGCTTCTTGGTTCACGTGGCAACGTTCTGAGCCTTTTCCTCAAAGTCACGCTGTCTCTAATTGCTCCTGTGATCCATGGCTGTACTGTATCACTGAAAGTCCTGTAAATCTTGAGGTGTTGACCATTGCCTTTCTATGGACAGCCAATCCTTGACACTTTCAGTGTTCCTTCTCCTTGCACTAGTTTCAGGCTGAACTTCATTACTTTCACACTTGGTGTAATATACTCTTGTGTTTTCTTGATTTTAATCATTTGCCCCAAACATAACGCCTGACGTTATGTTTAAATTCTCCATCACCTATCCTCCATGAATCCAGACAACAAAAGGTGCTACTCAGCAGGTCAGGCAGCATCCGTGGAAAGAGAAAAATAAAAATCAACATTTCAGGTGGAAATCCTTCCACAGATGCTACCTGACTTGCTGTGTGTTTCCAGCACTTTTGATTTTTATTTCAGGTTTCTAGCCTCAGTGTTATTCTGAGCGTCAACAAAATGTGTCAGTTGTGCCCCTCTTGCAGTCTCAAAGTGCCTTTATTTTCATAGAAATTTAAAGAGATTTGGCAAGTCACCAAATTCAACGAGAAACTTTAATGAGGTGATGTAGCAAGTATTCTGACTGGTTGCACCGTGACCTGGTACAGCAATTCCAATGCATGGATACGCAAGAGGCTGCAGAGAGTGGTGGACATAGCCCTCCTCGCCATCGAAAGCATCTACACCAGGCGCTGCCTCAAGAAGGCGGCATCTATCATCAAGGATCCCCACCATCCAGGCCATGCCCTCTTCTCACAGCTACCGTCGGGCAGGAGGTACAGCAGCCTGAAGTCCCACAGGAACAGCTACTTTCCGACAACCATCACGTTCTTGAACAACCCTCACTACCTTAATCCTACCTTGGCAACAAAACGCACTAGATCACCTCTTGCAGTACTATTGTCTTTTTTTTGCTAATTTTCTTTTTGCACAAATGTTTTATTAATTTTTGCACAGACTTCTTTCTTTTTCCCGACTTGCAGAATGTTATGCATGATTTATATCTTTGCCTGCTCTCTGAGTCTTTGTGCCTGTGATGCTGCTCCAAGCAAGATTTTCAATGTACTTATGCATATGACAATAAAATTGGCTTACCTTGACTAACAATTGCAGAGAATTGAATGAGAGGCAATGCATGACCAGCATCTAATGCTATCTTGCTCTCACTCAGCATCTTTTAGACAATAGACTATAGACAATAGACCATAGGTGCAGGAGGTGGCCATTCGGCCCTTCGAGCCAGCATGGCCATTCACTATGATCGTGGCTGATCATCCACATTCAGTAGCCCATTCCTGTCTTTTCACCATATCCCCTGACTCCACTATCTTTAAGAGCTCTATCTAACTCTCTCTTGAAAGCACTCAGAGAATTGGCCTCCACTGTCTTCTGAGGCATTCCACAGATTCACAACTCTCTGGGTGAAAATTCCTCATTTCCTTTCTAAATGGCCTACCATTAATATTCTTAAACTGTGGCCCCTGGTTCTGGACTCCCCCAACATTGGGAACACGTTTCCTGCTTCTAACGTGTCCAATCCCTTAATAATCTTATATGTTTCAATAAGATACCCTCTCATCCTTCTAAATTCCAGCTGCTTCATTCTATCCACATATGTCAGTCCTGTCATCCTGGGAATTAACCTTGTGAACCTACGATGCATTCCCTCAATAGCAAGAATGTCCTTCCTCAAATTTGGAGACCAAAACTGCACACAATACTCCAGGTGTGGTCTCACTAGGGCCCTGTACAACTGCAGAAGGACCTCTTTGCTCCTATACTCAACTCCTCTTGTTATGAAGGCCAACATGCCATTTGCTTTCTTCACTGCTTGCTGTACCTGCATGCTTACTTTCATAGACTGATGAACAAGGACCCCCAGATCCCTTTGTACTTCCCCTTTTCCCAACTTGACATTATTCAGATAATAATCTGTCTTCAATGTACAGTATCCAGACACTCTGTAGTCTCAAAACACAGGATCGAATGAGGCCACAAGTCACACAAACATTGGTGAGAGGGATAGGGGGCTTGGAATCACAGAGCACGACTAAGATGCCCCATTTACACTAAACCCATTTGCCTATGTTTGGTTCATATCCCTCTAAACCTTTCCTATCTGTGTACTTGTCCAAGTATATTTTAAATGTTGTATTGTACCTGCCTCAACTGCCTCCTCTGGCAGCTCATTCCATATAAATGGCCCCCCAGGTTCCTATTAAGTCTTTCCCCTCTCACCTTAAACCTGTGCCCCCTGATTCTTGATTTGCCTACCCTTGATTCCCAACCACGGGGGGAAATGGAGGAGGACTGACTGAACTTTGTGCCTTCCACCACAATGATGAATGCTGCGGTGGATGTTTTTGTGTTAAATTTTTATTGTGTATTGTGTGTTCTTTTTTTATTGTACCGCTGCTGGCAAGTTCATTTCATTGCACTTCATTGTGTATGTGACAAATAAATCCGACTATTGACTGGCTAAAAGACTCTGTGCATTCACCCTATCTACTGTATTCCCCTCATGATTTTATGCTCCTCTATAAGATCATCCCTCAGCCTCCTGCGCTCCAAGGAATAAAGTCCTAGTCTGCCCAACCTGTCCCTGTACCTCAGGCCCTCGAGTCCTAGCAATGTTCTCGTAAATCCTTCCAGTTTAATGGCATCTTTCCTAAAGCAGGGTGACGAAACCTGAACTCAATAGAGGGAGTGCAGAGAAGGTTCACCAGACTGATTCCTGGGATGTCAGGACTTTCATATGAAGAAAGACTCGATAGACTCGGCTTGTACTCGCTAGAATTTAGAAGATTGAGGGGGGATCTTATAGAAACTTACAAAATTCTTAAGGGGTTGGACAGGCTAGATGCAGGAAGATTGTTCCCGATGTTGGGGAAGTCCAGGACAAGGGATCACAGCTTAAGGATAAGGGGGAAATCCTTTAGGACCGAGATGAGAAAAACATTTTTCACACAGAGAGTGGTGAATCTCTGGACTTCTCTGCCACAGAAGGTAGTTGAGGCCAATTCATTGGCTATATTTAAGAGGGAGTTAGATGTGGCCCTTGTGGCTAAAGGGATCAGGGGGTATGGAGAGAAGGCAGGTACGAGATACTGAGTTAGATGATCAGCCATGATCGTATTGAATGGCGGTGCAGGCTCGAAGGGCCGAATGGCCTACTCCTGCACCTATTTTCTATATTTCTATGTTTCAATACTCGAGGTGCAACCTCACAATATCCTGTACAACTGTAACATAAATATACTCAATACCCTGGCTAATGAAGGCCAGCGTGAAATACGCCTTCTTCACCATCCTATCTACCTGCGATGCTACGTTCAGGCTTAAACACCAGTCAGTATCATTAAGTGTACACTTCGACATAAATCGCTTGTTCAAACTTAGTCAGGACCGTCATAATAATTTTCAATCTTTGCATTCCCTGGCTGTCAGGATGAATAATTAAACAAGCCAATGTTATTTGAAGGTGACTTTTTGCTCCACAAAGACCCTGGTCACACGCACTGGAAGGTGGTTGAGCTTCAGACTGGGTTGTTCGAGCGACACTAAGCCCACTCATCACTCTCTTAGACAAGCCTTCCACCCACTAACATCCAGCATGAGCAATATTGCTCACATTGAAAGAGACTTAATTGAAGTGCCCTTTATCGATATGATGCAGATCTGTAATTACAACGCCATTAATCATGCAGCAACATTAATATTTTTATTGTCTATCATTCCATCCTCATCCAAACAATGTGGCAAATTCCCTCAGGCTGTTCATCTAAAAGCCTGCAAATACTCAAAAGACTGACGCCCTTCCCCAGAGCGGCCAGAATGGCTTTAACCCATTCACACCCTGGGGCAGACACGTCCTAACTGGGAGCTCCATGCTCCCCAATCTCGCTGCTTCCCACTCTGCACCAGTGGCCCTGCCTTCAGCTACCTGGGCGCCAAGCTCTGGAATTCAATGTCCAGCCCTTGTTCATCCATGAATCCTATCTGTTTCTGACCCAGCTTCTGACCGAAGCTCCGCTCACGCTTAAAGAACCAGAGAACATGGGTTTAAGGGGGGGGGGGGGGGGGCAAAGATCACAGCCTGAGGGACAACGTTTTTATGCAAAGGGTGGTATGCATATGGAACGAGCTGCTGGAGGACGTAGTTGAGGCAGGTACAATCGCAATGTTTGATAAACATTCAGACAGGATAGGTTTAAAGGTGCATGGGCTAAACGCAGGCATGTGGGATTAATGTAGATGGGGCATGTTAGTTGGCATGGGTCCGCTCCCTCAGCACTGCCCCTCCCACAGTGCACACTTCCTCAGTGTTCCCCTCTCGTCCACTGAGTCATAGAGACATATAGCACGGAAACAGATCCCTTGGCAATCTAACCAATGTGCTTATCTAAGCTGGTTTCATTTACCTGCTTTTGACTCAAAACTCTTTAAACCTTTCATATCCATGTATGTGTCCAACTGTCCTTTATATGTTGTTATTGTACCAGCCTTAACTACCTCCTCTGGTATTGTCTCAGCAACCCCACCCATCCCAACACACTTCCCCCGCACTCTCACTCTCTGCCCCTACCAAACCTCACACACCTCTCCCACCATGCAGCCACTCACCCCTGGCCAACAATGCTCACACACTCCCCCAAACACTGTCCTTTTATTGTTGTTATTGTACTGGCCTCAACTACCTCCTCTTCTTCCATATGCCGGCCACCCTCTGTGGGAAAAAATTGCCCCACAGGATCCTGTTACATTCTTCCCCCTCTCACTCTAGACCCATTTCTGATTAACCTACCCTGGGCTAAAATGTGAATTCACCCTATCTATACCTCTCATTATTTTATACATCTCAATAATGTCAGCTTTCAGCCTCCTGAGCTCCCAGGATTCGAGCTCTTGTTGCTATGTTACAGACAGTGTTTGTGTCACTCGATGTTCAGTCTCAGCTCTCTCTAATTTGTTGCACGTACTCCCAAACTCTGCAGAAATATTTATCTCCATTTTCCAATGTGCCTGAAAGTTGAAGGAAGCCTGACAGATGTATTTCTTCTGAAGTTATGGAACAAGCAACATATTGTCCTTCCCCACTGAACCTGTGTGAATCAATCAGATGAAGATAACAACCACCCCACAGTGACTGTGATCTTGTCTGTCTTCCAGCCAGATATAATTTCCCCAACACCAGCTCCAAAATTGTGGTTAGGATGCCGGTTGATGCCAGAAAGACTGGATAGACTCGACGTGTACCCGCTAGAATTTAGAAGATTGAGGGGGGATCTTATAGAAACGTACAAAATTCTTCAGGGGTTGGACAGGCTAGATGCAGGAAGATTGTTCCCGATGTTGGGGAAGTCCAGAACAAGGGTTGCAGTTTAAGGATAAGGGGGAAGTCTTTTAGGACCGAGATAAGAAAAACATTTTTCACACAGAGAGTGGTGAATCTCTGGAATTCACTGCCACAGAAGGTAGTTGAGGCCAGTTCATTGGCTATATTTAAGAGAGAGTTAGATGTGGCTAAGGGGATCAGGGGGTATGGAGAGAAGGCAGATACGGGATACTGAGTTGGATGATATGTCATGATCATATTGAATGGCCTACTCCTGCACCTAATTTCTATGTTTCTATGTGTCTGAACCCAGACCCAGTGAGTGAGGGAAGGAAGACAGGCACAAAGAGCTGGAGTAACTCAAAGGGTCTGTCAGCATCTCTGGAGAAAAAAGATGGGTGACGTTTCGGGTCGGGACCCGGGAAAAAGGCCAGAACAAAGCAGGGCCGGCAACAGATGAACAAGGAAGGATGGAGCGCATAATAGCCCATTGGTTTTTTTTTGCCAAACATAATTTTAATCAATTATTTAACAAAATGATATGCACAATGCAAAGCAATACTATCAAACCCACCACCATTATACAAAGCAAGACAAATATTCTTAAATACTAAATAAACTAGTACACAACTACTGTATATCAGCATCCTTATTAAGGATGCTTTAATGGCCCATTGTTGGCTGGGGAAGAGGTAATAACAAAGAGATACAAGGATGCGAAGAATGGAACTGGTAGGATGACTAGGAAAAGGAATGCAGGTTTACTTGAAATTAGAAAAATACATTTTCATACCATTGGGTTGTAAGATGCCCAAGTGCGAAATTAGGTGCTGTTCCTCCAATTTGCATGTGGCCTCACTCTGACAGTGGAGGAGGCCTAGGACAGAACGGTCAGTATGGGAATAGGATGGGGAGTTAAAATGTCTGGAAACTGTGAGATTGCGTAGGCCAAGGCAGACTGGGAGATGTTGGGTTGGGTCTGCCTGACGGTATTCTCAGCAAGAGCACAAATCCCAACACCCTCTCCCCCACTCCCTCACCCTCCCCCCACCAAACCTCGCACACCTCTCCCTCCAATCACTCCCTCACCCCAGCCCACAAATCCACATACACTACCCCCACACCCTCGCCCCCCACCCCCTTTACCCCTTGACCAAACCTCACACACCTCTCCCTCCATGTAGCTCCTCACCGCTCCCGCCAATCCCCACATACTTACCCTCACTTTCCTTCCACTCTTGCACCACTTTCCCCTTCATTGTCCCCCTCCCCCATGGACCCTGCATACCTACCCATCACCATCACTCCTTTCCCCATTGATCCACAACTGAATCCCCCCCCCCCCACCATTACCCTCTCTCCTGAAAGTGCGGTCCAATTGGTCTCCTGTTGCCCTGGGAATGTTCCTGCATTTATCCATTCCCTACTGATGAAGTCAATTAGAGTCGGAAGAAGGGTCCCGACCCGAAACATCACCAATTCAAGTTCTCCAGAGGTGCTGCCTGACCTATTGAGTTACTCGAGCATCAATGTTGTTTGAGTCTATTCCCTGCTGGTGGCTTCAGTTGAATCTGCTCCCCTCACCTTCCAAACCAAACCAACCCCCTGGGTACAGTGAAGCCTCCCCTCCCTGGGTCTGCCACTTTCCCTCTGTTGTCATCTCCTGCCGCTGGGAACGGACTCTTCTCACAAAACCACTTACCTTTCGAATGCCTCATCAGATAGTTCACTGAGCTTTCCTGCTCAATCTCAGCCTCTCCATTCTCGGAATAAACTTTGGTCGGCCACATTCCTAGTCTTCTGTGCAGTTCTGGTCAACACGTTATAGGGAGGATGCGGGGCCTTTGGAGGGGATGCAGAAGAGGTTTACCAGGATGTTGCGTCTGGATTAGAGGGATTATCTATTAAGGGATGATGGAGATACTTGGATTGTTTTCTCTGGAGAGGGGAGACCAGACAGAAGTGTATAAAAGGATGATAAGCATAGATGGGGTAGACAGTCAGGACCTCATCTCCAGGGTGGAAACATCATAGCTTGATGGTAAGAGGGGCAAAGTTTAAAGGAGATGTTAACACAGAGGGTGAAGGGTGCCTGGAATGTGGTGGTGGAAGCAGATATGATAGTGGCATTTACAGACACATGCGAACAGACAGGGAATGCGGAGATATAGGCCATGTGCAGGCAGATGGGATTAGTTTAAATTGGGATTGTGACTAGCACAAGCATTGTGGGCCGAAAGCCCTGTTCCTGTGCGGCGCTGTTCGTTGCCCTCTCCGCAGAAAAAAATGCCTGGATTTGTCAAAAATAAATCCCCTCCTTACTTGCGCAAATGCAGAAAGAGCCCGTTCCACCCATTGGTCCATGCTGCTCTCAGCAGAACGTTGTCATTCCCCCTCTCCTTATACCCCTGCAACTTATTCTCTCTGTCGCACCAACTCCTCTTTGGTTCTTTTCACCCCTAACCTACCGTAAATATCGCTGCACTCACACTCTTTAGACATTTGCTTATCTTGTTTCTCCTCTTTCTTCACGCCTCACTGAGCCTTTTAGTTACTTCCCCATATTAAATTTAACCTACTACTCTCTAAACCCTTCCTATCCATATATCTGACAAAAAAATATTTAAAAGTTGTAATTGTATCCGCTTCTTAAGCTTCCTCTGGCAGCTCATTCAAAATATGACTATCCTCCGAGTGAAAAAGGTTGCCCTGAGGCCCCTATTAAATCTCTCCCCCCTCTCCTTAAACCGATACCCTCTAGTTTTAGAATCTGGCTAAAAGACTGTGAACCTTCACTTTATCCATGCCCCTCATCATAAGGTTCTAAGTGATAGGAGCAAAATTAAACCATTCGGCCCATCATGTCTACTCCGCCATTCAATCATGGCTGACCTATCTTTCTCCCCTAACCCCATTCTCCTGCCTTATCCCCATAACCCTTGACACCCATAACACATGCCCATCCTCATGATCTTGTGCACCTCAATAAGTTCGTCCCTCAACCCCATAAGTTCCAAAGAAAAAAAATCTCAGCCTATCCAACCTCTTGAGATAACAAAAGCCCACAAGCCCAGGTAGCATCCTGGTAAAGATCTTCTGCACCCTTTATAACTTAATGCCTTCCTTCCTATAGCTGGGTGACCAGAACTACACACAATCCTTCAAGTGTGGGCCCACCAACAACTTGTACAGCTGCATCTTGATATCCCAACCTTTGTACTCAATACCCTTCCCAATGAAGTCAAGCATGCCAATGGCCTTCTTCGCCACCTGGTCTCTCTGACTCACCACTTTTGGAGAAACATGCGCCTATCTGGTTTTAAGTCTGTACTTTGAAGGAAAATGTCAGCAGCTCCGAGATAGATTTTGCAAACTTAGGATCCTGTAGCTCATTGCACAACCAGCGAAGATGGGGAGACAAAATAAATAACCTTAATTCATCATCTCCTTTATCACTTTAGCATTAATTATATTTTCAGAAGAAAAGATTAAAAAGCCAACATTAATAAACAGGCCACTTAGAAAAATAATTCACCATCACACCTCAGTGTTTGGCAATGAAATTAGAACTTGCAAAACTCAATTACCTTGAGTTGAATTAAATTGTTGCTAATGAATTGTTCCTGAGTCTGAAGAAGGGTCTCAACCTATTACGTCACCTATCCATGTTCTCCAAAGATGCCGCCTGACCTGCTCAGTTACACCAGCATTTTGTTAACTGGCATCTGCAGTTCCTTGCTTTGCTAACTGTTTCTCTCAGTTTGATTCTATTTTTGCATTGGGGAAGTGGAACAAATGAATGAGCTAATTACTCACAGTCAGCACTTAAAGACAAATCCTCTACCAAACCTTAAATTCCAGTGAGAAATGGGACCACACTAAAGCAGGAGATGTTCCACAGGTTGATCAAAGCTCAGAATTAGATGCTGCTATAGAGAGTGAGAGAGAGGTGGGGAGTGCGATGAGGGAAGTGCAGAAGGTGGGAGCAGGCAGACTCCACCATCCAGCTTTCATTCAGTTAAGTGTGAGGTGTAACATTTTTGGAAATCAAATCAAGTTCACAGTGAATGGTAAAGCCCTGGAGAGGGTTGTAGAGGAGAGGGATCTAGGAGTACCAGTACATAGTTCTCTGAACATGACATTGCAGGTAGATAGGATGGTCAAGAAGGCTTTTAGTACATTTACATTAATTGGCCAGATTATTGAGTACAGATGTTGGGACATTGTATTACAATTGTACAAGACATGTGTGAGACTGCACTTGGAGTATTGTGTTCAGTTTTGGTTACTCTGCTGCAGGGAAAATGCCATTAAGATGGAAAGATTGCTGAGAAGATTTGCAAGGATGTTGCTGAGACTTGAGGGCCTGAGCTACAGGAAGAGGTAGGGCAGACTATGACATAATTCCTTGGAGCGTAGGATGCAATGATCTTCAAACAGTGTATAAAATCATGTGGGAAAATAGTTGTGGAGAATGCAGAGAGTATTTTACCGTGAGTTAAGAGAATCAATAACTGGAGAGCCGGAATTTAAGGTGAGGGAGGAAAAATTTAAAAGGAACTTGAGGGCAACTTTTTTCACACAGAGTGTGGTAGGTTTATGGAACAAGCTGCCAGAGGAGAGGGTTGAGGCAGTAATAGCAACATTTAAAAGGCATTCAGACGGGTACATGGATTGGAAGGGTTTCAAGGGGTATGGGTCAAATGCAAGGAATTGGGACCAGCTCAGTATGACAACTTAGTCATCGTGCATAAGATGGGCCAAAGGGCCTGTTTCTGTGGTGTACAGCTCTATGACTTTCCAGTCCTCTGCAGCCTCCCGAATGCAGTCACATCTTTACAATCTCCTCGCACCTCTCGGGATCAGGAAGGCTGGCTGCCTCTTCAATCCAATTTCCTGCATTTCCGTACCCAGGTGTCTCTGGCAAGCAAGGTTTATTTCAGGTAGTGAATTGCGCTCCGGGCTGTTTGTTTTGATGTGAGTATCGTGCTGCATACTCCAATGTTTAATGAGCTCTAATTTGTTTATGCTTGAATTGGAAGAGTTGAATGTTCTTTCTTGACAACACTCCAGATCAGGAAGACCCTGGCTCTCCTGAGGCAGTACTGCCCCCTGCAGCTCAGTTTTAGTACATCAGTCTTGCTGAGACAGTCTCCGATATTTGGCATATCAATTCAATGATCAGTGTTTCGATGGTTTGGTTATTGCCACGTGGTCCGAGATGCAGTGAAAAGCTGTTTCTGCGTGTTATCCAGTCAAATCACACTGTACATGAATACGTGTATTTTACCACATATTCATGAATACCACAGGGGCAATGGATGAGAAAGTGGGATAACATAGAACTAGTGTGAGCAGGTGATCATTGGTCAGTGTTGGACCATGTGTGGGTCGAAGTGTCTGCTTCCATGATGTATTTCTAATCTACATTAAAACTAAGACATTTAATCCTCTGGAATAGTATGCAGGGTCACCATGCTCGAAGGTGTGCTAGTGTGAGGGTGTGAGACACTGACGGTGTCCCAGTGTGAGTGTACGAGACACTGATAGTTTCCCAGTATGAGTGTGCGAGCCACACACAAGCATCCACAGCTGTGCGCAGCCAGACATGCCGGGTGTGTGATACATCCCAATCCCTTCTGAGATTCCACTGTCACAGGAGCCCAACTCCCACCAACTCCACTCACTCTGTGTGGTCTCAAAAAACGGCTGGGGTCGCCAGAGACGGTAAAGGCCACAGGACCTGACAACATCCGCACCGTGGTTCCGGAGGCCTCCCCTCCAGTGCTCTCTGTGCCTCTGGCCAAACTACTCCCCTCCAGCGCCAACACTGGCATCTGCCCAACTAGATGGAAAACGATCCGTCTGAAGAAAGGCCTCGACCAGAAACATTGTCTGTCCATTCCCTCCGCAGACGCTCACTGACTCACTCAGTTTCCCTAGCACTTTATTTCTCTTACCCAAAGGGTCTTCAATAGAGTCATAGAGCATGAAAACAGGATATTCGACCCAGCTTGCCCATGCCGAACCAAGGTGCCCCCTTCTACACTGCCCCACCTGTTGCAACAAGATCAGCCCTCATTTTGCTCAACTCCACAAAGAATCCAGTGCTCTGAGGAAACTGCAGCAATGCACAAAGCAAGAGAAAGAGTGCAGAGGCAAAGCAGTCAGTGACTGCTGAGATCCAAAGTGATAATATCAATAAAAATGTACAGGACATTAAAATGTAAGTAATCCACTTCATAGCTGCCAATCTGATGAAACAAACAGATTCATTAAAAATTGATTAAACTCATGAATGGATTTAATTGGTTAGCACTCACATTTTGCATATCTGCTCAAAACTGACTGCTTGATAATCCTCCAGCAGAGGTTAATTTATTTTCATAAAGAATAGATTTTGAATTCTAATCTGTGTTTAAGTAATGAGTGCATGAAGTCTGTCTGAGAGTCACAGAGCCACAGTCATAGTTCTGCAGCACAGAAGTATGCCCTTCAACCCACCTTGTCCATGCCAGCAAAGTTGCATTTTGAGCTAGTCCCATATGATTGCATTTGACCCCAGCACTCTTTCTATCCATAATATATGCCCAAATATCTTTTCATTTATCCCACTTCTATAGCTTCCTCTGGCAGCTCTTCCAGATACGGACTACCCTCTGAGTGAAAAGTTGCTCCTGAGGTCCCTCTTGGAATTCTTCCCTCGCACCTTATTCCTGTACTCTGGAAAAAAGACTGAGAGCGTTTGCTTTATTATCATGCACACCTCAATATAGTCACCCTTTGGCCTCCTATGCCCCAGAGAAAAGAATCCCACCTATCCAACCGATCTAAAAGAATCCTACCTAACTCAAGCCTACAAACCCAGATAACATCCTGGTGAATCTCCTCTTATCCTTTCCAACCTAATGACATCCTCTTCCTGTATGCTCACTGAGCTGCAGTTTAGTTTTAGTTTAGTTTAGTTTAAAGATACAGCACAGAAACAGGCCCTTCGGCCCACCGAGTCCACACCGACCAACGATCCCGGCACATTAACACTATCCTACACACACTAGGGATAATTTACACACACGTGTACATCTTTGGAGTGTGGGGCGAAACCGAAGATCGCGGAGAAAACCCATGCGGTCACGGGGAGAACGTGCAAACTCCGTACAGGCAGCACCCAATTCGGGATCGAACCCGGGTATCCAGCGCTGCAAGTGGTGTAAGGCAACAACTTAGCCACCGACGCTGTTGAGAAAATGTTGAGAAATTATTTCATTTAAAAAAGTCATCAAGACATTTGAAAGTCCCAGAGAAGTGTGAATTAGCTCTTGTGTAAGGAATTACTTTGCATCCCAGGATGGAGATGAAGGAGAAGGTCCAGGGATAAGCAGAGTATTATTTAATTGCTGTCACCTTAATGTATTTTCTCTCTTCTACTTCTCGGGGAAGATACAGGAGCTTGAAGCACAGACATGAAGATTCAAGAACAGCTTCTTAACCACATCTATTAGATTCCTGAAACAATCACCGCAACATTGATGAAGATAGACACAAAATGCTGAAGTAACTCAGCAGGATGGGCAGCATCTGTAGAGAGAAGGGATGGGTGACATTTCAGGTCTCAGCCCAAAACATCAGCCATTCCTTTTCTCCAGTTTCCTGTCCGGCTAAGTTACTCCAGCATTTTGTATCTATCTAAATGTGTAGGAAGGAACTGCAGATGCTGGTTTACACTGAAGATAGACACAAAATGCTGGTCAGACGGCATCTCTGGGCAGAAGGTCGAGGGACCCAAAATATCACTCATTCCTTTTTTCCTGAGATGCTG
Organism: Leucoraja erinaceus; assembly: GCF_028641065.1. Classification (NCBI taxonomy): domain Eukaryota; kingdom Metazoa; phylum Chordata; class Chondrichthyes; order Rajiformes; family Rajidae; genus Leucoraja; species Leucoraja erinaceus. Next base: position 18,430,666 of record NC_073395.1, on the reverse strand, counting down.
CCTGGCCCATTGAGATACTCCAGCATTCTGTGTCTAAATCTAAACGCACTGAGTTCTGCTGAGAACCATATACCCACCAAACCCTGTGAGAAAAAGAGGGGCACCTTCAGAGGTTGAACAAACTTGGATTGTTTTCTCAGCAGTATAGGTTAAGGGAAGACCTGATAGAAGTTTATAGAATTAGAGAGGCAGAGATAAAGAAGACTACTAGAGATATTAGAGAACATAGTTTTAAGGTGAAAGAGGTAAAGTTGAAGGGAGATGAGCTGGGCAAGTTTTTTACATTGTGGGTGGTGGGTGCTTGGAACACAATGCCAGGGTGGTGGTGGAAGCAGATGCAATAGTGGCATCTAAGAGGCATTTAGATAGACATATGAAAGGCAGGGAATAGAGGGATATTGACCTAATGCCGTGAGGTAGGATTAGTTTAAATTAGCAATCAGTTGGCATACTCATTCAGGGCTGAAGAGTCTGTTCCTGTGTTATACTTTTCTATGTTCTATGTTTTTATAGAGAAATTGAATTGAATAAAAATGAAAATAAAATGTCATCTTTAAAATTGCAATGCTCAAGTTTAATAGAATAATCAACGTCTCCATTTGTGGCGCTGAATATTGTGAATATCCCTTCTACACCTGCAGAGATGATGTAATTTATTCAGCAGGAGAGTTGGAAGCAGTCATATAACACAGTGTGCAGCTTTGCAATCTTCACCGGCCACTGGGGGCCTCTGTGATTCAGGTTACTTCTCCCTGATTGAATGTTTAAACATTAATGACTTACAGCAAAAGCAATTCCTGCCTTGGCACATGTGGGTGAATTAAACAGAGAAGTCAGGAAGAGGGACGCCTCCGTTTTTCCTAATTTAACTTCCGTGCAGCAGCCATAGTGTTGATTTTTTTGCCCCTGCTCAGGCTGACTGTGTTCACCAGCTCACACCCAAGGATTAAAATCACGCTCTGCTCTCTCCGCAGAACCCTGCGGCAGGGTCCCAACCTGAAACGTCACCTATCCATGTTCTCCAGAGATGCTGCCTGACCTGCTGAGTTACTCCAACAATCTGCACCTTCTATTGTCAATCAGCATCTGCACTTTTTTATTCTGCATTTTTTATTTACACTAAATATTCACTCAGTTCACTGTTAACCACACACCTTTGCTTCCTGTCCAAGCTGTGATTCCACAACAATGCTCTAACTAAACGATTGACGATGTTGAGTATGCTGCATTCCCAACAATTACTTTTTAATCCATAAGGCTTTGTCCTCCAGAGGGAGCCAAATGGCCAAGAATCTCTAAGCAGCCGGCCACAGACCAATTAGATGAAATCTACTGAGACATGGGATGCAGATGCTGCAATCTGGAACACAAACAAATGGCTGGGGAACACAGCGGGTCGAGCAGCAACAGTGGGGGGGGGGGGGGGGGGGGGGGGGGGGGGGGGGGGGGTGGGGTGGGGGGGGGGGAGGGAATTGTGAAGATTCCATTTGAAACCCTGCATCAGACTTTAGACGTTGGAGACACAGCACAGAAACAGGCCCTTTGGTCCTCCAAGTCCACGCTGATCAGTGATCACCCTGTACACTAACACAATTCTACACAACTTACTGAAAGCCAATTAACCTACAAACCTGTCTTTGGGGTGAAGGAGGAAACCAGAGCACCCTGAGAAAACCCACGCAGTTACAGGGAGAAAGTACAAACTCCAAACAGACATCACCCGTGCTCAGGATCGAACCTGGGTCTCGAGCGCTGTAAGGCAGCAACTCTACCGCTGCACCTCTGTGCTGCAGGATTTAAGATTACTGACGCATCCTGGATAAACAACAAAAACAATTTGGGAATTTGTGTTTTCACACAAGGAGATAAAGTCCATGAAAGTAAAGTTGTCTTGAAATGTTTTCAGTTTATACAATACAAAGAATGTGGAAAAGAATTGTGAGAGTGAAAATACATGAAAGGTAGACAGTGAGGTTCTGATGATTCATTTCCTGCCCAGGGACTGCAATGGAATATGCTGAGTCACACACTTAAATACGGCCTTACCATTAGATAATAAACCATTTCCTCAATGGAACAGTATGTTTGGCAACTTGGAATCTTGTGCTTTGGAATGGAACCCACGCTCAACTTAATATCAACTTAATAAATAAAAGCATGAAGATTTGGAGATCTGTGATGCTTGCCACAGGGCTAACAGAATACCAAGAATAAGTTCCCATCTTTTTTATTAAAGACTGTTCCTAAATCTCTCCCATCCATCAGAGGAAGCAGTAATTTAGCATCCTTACCAAACGGTGGCTGAAGTGTAACAGAGCTACTTTCCAGCTGAAGGCTAACTGAAGGGTTGCACCTTGAATAGGGCAGCATCATTCAGACCCAAATTACTCAGCAGGTCTGGTTGCTGAAGAAGGGTACCGACCCGAAACATCAACTATCCATGTTCTCCAGAGATGCTGCCTGTCCTGCTGAGTTACTCCAGCACTTTGTGTCTATGTAAACCAGCATCAGCTGTTCCTTGTATCCACAATACTCATTCAGTCCTGAAGAACGCAGGAAGAGCGAACTCCATCCCCCTGTTCTCCATCAGTCTGAAGAGGGGCCTCGACCTGATATGTCTGCCCATTCCCTCCAAAGATGCTGCCTGACCTGCTGGGTGTTTCTAGCACTTTGTTTTTTTGCGCCAGATGCCAGCAACTGGTCCTGTTCAGTTTCTGGTCAATGGTGACCTAGAAACATAGAAAATAGGTGCAGGAGGAGGCCATTCAGCCCTTTGAGCCAGCACCACCATTCATGGTGATCATGGCTGATCATCCCCTATCAATAACCCGTGCCTGCCTTTTCCCCATATCCCTTGACTCCACTAGCCCCTAGAGCTCTATCTAACTCTCTCTTAAATCCATCCAGTGACTTGGCCTCCACTGCCCTCTGTGGCAGGGAATTCCATAAATTCACAACTCTCTGGGTGAAAAAGTTTTTTTCTCACCTCAGTCTTAAATGACCTCCCCTTTATTCTAAGACTGTGGCCCCGGGATCTGGACTCACCCAACATTGGGAACATTTTTCCTGCATCTAGCTTGTCCAGTCCTTTTATAATAATTTTATATGTCTCTATAAGATATCCCCTCATCCTTCTAAACTCCAGTGAATACAAGCCTAGTCTTTTCAATCTTTCTTCATATGACAGTCCCGTCATCCCAGGGATCAAACTCGTGAACCTACGCAGCACTGCCTCTATGCTGCACTGACCTCTAAGACATTTACAGTGGGGGACTCAACGATGAAAATGAAATATTTACTTCTTATACTAAATAAAAATAGACATGATGAATAAAGATATGCAAATGTTAGGGGGGTATCAGGACACCATACATTGTGTAGAAAGATGTTAGAAAAATACTTGCCACATGCGACAAATTAGTGACAACAATGAAAATAAAATAACACGTCTCTACATGGGCTAGTGCTTCCTTATCTTGAATACCAATTAAATAAAAGCTTGCCTCTTTGGAAAAGAACTAGTCGAGTCTTGTATTAAGTAGCAATTCAAGTGATAGTAAATCACGTCTTCAATGGTTAAAAATAAATTTTCAAGAATTGTCGATGATTCACTCTCATTTTGCTCAGTCTCTCCCTGTCGCTAAGCTCACGTGACCAGTGGTTATGTTTTGTTAACGTTCATGTAATCAGGAAAAAATAAATCTTACTTCAAAACATTCACGTTAATACATCGCTGTGTGCACCAGGCTTAGAGTGAGCCGCACTGCTCCCAGCGCTGCTTGGGAATGCAAAGCATACAGTTCAACCTGTCACAGTGAGTGATGTAGATCACAATGTTAGGTCGCTAGACTAGAATTTCACAGAAGTGCTTAAGGGAGTCAGGAAGAAATTTCATACATTTTCATCTTCTTTGATGTTATGCCTGTGGTTAGTCAATTCCACTGGGAAATTAATTAAACCAGGGGTAAAACTCAAAACGACATGGGTTTCTGTTAAAACGCCGACATCCAATCCTGATATCGAAAGAAAGCAACAGTGTTGGAAAGGTTCCAGTGAGAGGCTGAAAATGTAAACCTAAGGTTATGGATAAAAGCTCAATCACCTGGAGCTCCTGCATGGAGAAGGGCAAAGTGGAATTTAATGCAGATTTGTCAAATCCTGTGAAGTTTTGAGATCAAAGAAACAAAGATAATTTCTCGGTGAACACGTAACAAGGAGACACAAGACCAGGAAGTCGGGCAATGGGACGGACGGTCTTTAGAAACAGCTTTTCTGAGCCAGAAATGACAACATCATATTAGCAAAAACACTGGCAATTTGAAAAATGAAGCAAAGATATGGAAAGGAGGGAAGGAAAGAAGGAAGAAAGAAGTCAGGTAGAGTATACACCATAAGAAACATTCCTCACATAGCATTACGAAAATTAACACGCAATTTTGATTTGTGCAGGTGCTGCTGTTATGGAGCACAATCCGCCAGCTAACCTGTTTTTCCTGGCACAGTTGTACACTTGTTTGGCAGCAGGAGGGTGACCTATTGCTTATGTTATTTGATGTATTGGTACATTTCTGTGTCTTGTTGATTCTTCTTATTCTCCCCAGTTTCCAAGGCATGCAGCCAGTTGGTTGAAGGGCATTGAAAGACTTCTGCTGACTTCAAGGCTCCTGTGCAGGCCAATTGCCCCAGTCTCAATTGCTATTGCGGTCCTTTCCCTTGCAACTGGGAAGATACTGTAAGCAGAGATTAAAGAGAACAGGATGAGCAGTAGCGTGCGGAGGAGGGACTCGCAGCAAGCGGGCAGGCCTATCTTGGTTATTAGTGGGACAATTCCTATGCCAGAAGCTTTGCAACAATCAATGTTTGGGAATCCAATGTTTTTCCAAGGGGCTTATAAGATAAATCTGTTGATGGTGTATAGAGCAGGAGAATGACTGCATTACCAATGACACTCAATGTGTCAGGGAAGCTTGGTATAAGGATCTGTCTGAAGAAGAGTCTAGACCCAAAACGTCACCTATCCATGATCTCCAGAGATACTGCCTGACCTGCTGAGTTATTCCAGCACTTTGTGTCCTTTTGTGGTCTCAAGACGATTGTGGTAACTAGATCTCGGTTGCAAATTAACAAACTGCTGGAAGAACTCATCAGGTCATGCCACACCTGTAGAGGGAGAGCAGGAATTGACATCTCGGGTTGAGAAACTGTATTACAACTAGATAACAAGCTGTGATTGCCTTTTGACAGACTGACCTGGTTTAAACTGGGTGTAGGGTTCAGCAAGACGGCAGCATCCCTCATGACTTACGTAGTCATTGATTGCAAATGGATTGCATTGCATCCACCAAATGTCAACTCTCCTGTGCAGTGGATTCCAAAAGCGACTGCACTCCCTCAGCATGGTCTCATGTTCTAGTATGGTAAGTCCAGGCCACAGGAATGCAAGAGGCTGCACAGTGGTGGACTCATCTACATGAGGAGCTGCCACCAAAAGGCAACATCTAGCATCTAGGATCAACACCATCCGGGTCATGCCTTTTTCTCACTGCTACCATTGGGCAGGAGATACAGAAGCTTGAAGTCTCACACCACCAAGTTCAGGAACAAATAATTTCCTACAATCCATCAGGTTCTTGAATTGACCCGCATAACATTATTTATCCCATTAGGGAAATTGATCCGCCAACAGTCATAAAAACACAAAATACCTGAAACATGAAATTAAAGTGACGAGTGGAAGGATTGGGAATGTGCAAAGATTGGGGAGGATAGGGGAGGATCAGTCTACCCCATGACAGAAGGGAAAGCAGTTGTACAGTTTGATAGCCACAGGGAAGAAGGATCTCCTGTCCTGCATCTTGGTGGAACCAGTCTGTTGCTGAAGATACTGCTCAGGTTGACCAGTGTGTCATGGAGGGGGTGATCTGTATTGTCCAGGATGCTCTGCAGTTTGAGGAGCATCCTCCCCTCCAAGACCATTTCCCATGAATGCAACTCCACCCTCAGGACGGAGCCAGCCTTCCTGAAGAGTTTGTTAATCCTATTGCCATCCGCAGCTTTCGCCCTGCTGCCCCAGCACATGACAGCAAAGAAGATGGCACTGGCTACCACCGATTGGTAGAACGTCTTCAGCATCTTACTGAAGATGTTGAAGGAGCGGAGCCTTCTCAAAACGTATAGCTGGCTCTGCCCTTTCTTGTACAGTGCCTCAGCATTCCTGGGCCAGTCCAGTTTACTGTCCAGGTACACTCCAAGGTAAATTGCACATCCACACTAATGATGGAGACATGGGACAGGGGTGTTCCTGTCCTCCTAAAGTCCACCACTAACTCTTTAGTCTTGTTTGTGTTGAGCTGCAGCTGATTCAACCTACACCACTCAAAAAAGTCGTTGACTACACCTCTGTATTCAGCTTCCCTCCCCTCACTGATGCAGCCCACAATTGTAGTCATCTGAAAACTTCTGCAGCTGGCAGTAGTCCGAGTTGTATCTGAAGTCCGTGGTGTAGATGGTGAACAGGAAGGGAGAAAGGACTGTCCCCTGTGGGGCCCCTGTGTTGCTCACCACCATGTCCGAGACACAGTAGCCTGACATATTCTGTTCGTTCAGTCAGGTCGATGGTGATCCAGGACACCAATGGAGCATCCACCCACATCTTCATCAGTTTGCTCTCTAGCAGTGCAGGCCGGATGGTGTTAAAAGTAATAGAGAAGTCAAAAAACATGTCTTTCACAATGCTTTATGGCTTATCCAGGTGAGCATAGGAACAGTGGAACAGATGGATGATGGCGCCCTCAATCCCCATCTTTGTTTGGTAAGCAAACTGCAGGGGGTCCAGGTACCGTTTACCCAGGGGTCGCAGGTCAGTGAGTACCAGTCTCTCCAAGGACTTCATGATGTGTGAAGTTAGTGTCCATCGGTCTGTAGTCATTGGAGGAGCTGGGGCACATCCTCTTTGGTACAGGGACTCCACATCACAAGAACCCTCTCCAGGCTCAGGCTTAGGTTGAAGATATGCTGGAATAGTCCACACAACTGGCTGGCACACGCCTTGAGTACCCTAGGGCAGATCTCATTGGGACCCGTGACCATTGTAATTCTGCCTCGACAATGGAACACATTCGACCAATTATTTCTATGGTTTACTTACTGATCAGTTTTAATTTCAGAGTGTGCAGGGACATGGTCAAGTCAAGTTTATTGTCATCTGCACAGTGAGGTACAGGTCCTGGGCAGCACAGTGGCGCAGTAGTAGAGTTATTGCCTTGCAGCACCAGAGATCTGGAATCAATGCTGACTGTGGTGCAGTCTGTATGGAGTTTGCATGTTCTCCCCGTGACCGCGTGGGTTTGCTCACGGTACTCCGGTTTCATCCCACACTCCTAAGATGTCTGCATTTGTAGTTTAAATGGCTTCTGTAAATTATTTCTATTGCGTAGGATAGAACTAATGTACGGGTGAGAGCTGGTCTGCGCGAACTGAGTGGGCCGAAGAGCCTGTTTCCACTCTTGGCCAATTTGTATCTCGGAACAATGAAAATATTGCTTGCAGCATCTTAAATGGCCCATAATTGTTATGCAGACAGACAAAAAAATATAATAATCATAAAGTTCTATAAATTAATAACCATGTAGCACTAGATCACTAAGTAGTATCAAATGATGGGACAAATGATCAGTCAAGAAGATTTCAGGAGGCCTGGAAAGATACCTCCGCCAGGTCTGGGCCCAGAGGATTCCCCCCTCTGCAATATGCCTTCCATAATGGGTAATATTGTCGCCCTTAGTCTTTCCCCTAAGGTTGGTTGCAGCTATCTCCAGCCAATACCCCTTTCTCCTGCTGTGGGGGGAATAGTGTTAAAAGGGACGTTGCCTGTAGGGACTTCAGCTTGAAATGATCCACCCTATGGGATAGCCCTATAGATGCTGCCTGGCCAGTTGAGATTTTTTTCAATTACACTACATAATTGGGCCACAAAACATTCACACACTCTAATTCCCCAACCTCTTTACAAGGTCTATCCCATGTCGCTGTTACGATACGATAGAACTTTATTTATCCCAGGAGGGAAATTGGTCTGCCAACTGTCATAAAACACAAGAGAGGAAAGAGAAACATAATGAAATTGAAAGTTGCAAAATAAGTAAGCAATGAAGACTAACCATAATAATGACATCCCAGGGTCAAATAAAGTCATTTGAAACTCTGTGTGACTTTCTTCCCACACGCTAATTATTGCCAATTACAGTCTCCTGTGAATCAGAGACAATGTTATGGTGAAATGGTGACATCACCACAGTCACTCACAATCTCCAAAGCACTTTCATTAGTATTTTTATCTTTGATTTGAATTCATCCTGTTTAATTGAAACTGAACAAACTGTCACCGAAGGTAAGGCTTCTTCTTCATGAAAATGAAAAATAAACCAAAGGAATAGTTAGATCTCAAGCCGGGTGTTGAGCAGCCAGGTTGTTGTCTCTGCGTCAATGTCTGCCAGGCTCTGAGCTACATTTGGTGGGTGGTAAAGAGGGCACCCAGAGATTATATGGTTGGCTGTCTGTTGTTCTGCTTCGCATTCACAGGCTGGGCTCTGGCGGAGTCCCCATCTCCACATGCTGGCATTGAAACGCCCAACTCCAGTACCAAGTCTGTGGAGCTTCACCCATGCTCCTCTGGGGAGGTCAGACCCTGGATAGCTTTTATCTGGTGAAGAGACATTGCTGTGTAATGGAGATGAGGTTGCCTTCCACTCCTGTGACCACTTGGTGGCTATCCAGTGTGCTTTTGTCTCAGTTGGCTGAATGGATGCTAGGAGTTGTTTTCCAGGCTAGTATGTCTACTTCTATTCCATATGGGTGCGCAGTACTCAGCTGGGGCATACACAAGAGCTAAGGCAGAGGTGCGAAGAGTTGATGAACTTGTTCCTGTCAGGCGTCGGATGAGGATGCTATGTGCCATGACCTTGTCGCGGAGACCAGCCAGGTGTTGACGAAATGCAAGCGACCTGTCCATCTTTACGCCAAGGTAAGTGCCTGTTGTTAACGAAGCCAGCTAGCTCACGCTTAGCTTCCTAGATGGAATGCTGTTTACACTGTTTTGCTTTCGCTCAGCTTTAGACGCCACTGTCGTAGGTATACTGCCAAGGTCCCCATGTCTTGACTCAATGAGCTTTCGATTGTCTTCTACTCTTTGTGTCTCATCAGGATGGCTAGATCATCAGCATACCCATAGTTTCCAGCGATGGTCTCTGGGAGGTCATGGATGTACACGTTGAAAAGCAGCGGAGCCAACTCGGATCCCTGTGGGACGCCATTCTTCAGTCTGCGTAGCCTGCTCTGCTATCCATCACTGGTCTTAAGCACAAAGCTGCGGTTTGATATCACTCTCTGTAGCTTTTGATATAAGGCTATGAATTAGTCAGGCATTGAATTACGCTGATAAACCATTCTGAGTATTAATATCATGCTCCTAAATTCACCAAAGCCTCATGGTTAATTCATGTCTGAAGACTCCAGCATTGTTTCCGCTGTCATGCACAGTATTACCGATCAGTTTCTGTTCAGAGCAATCCAGGAACATAGTCGAGTCAAGTCAAGTGGAGTTTATAGTCATATACACAAACATGGTGAGGTACATGCATAGGTTCGGGCAGTAGCACCACAGGCAAATTGACTCAGACAACAAACAAAAATAAATTATTTGTAAACACTGCAATGAAAAGAAAAAAAACTGTGCAACACAAAAACAAAATATTGGAGTAAAAGTACACAATTAGATAACAATTAGAAACCCTCAAGAAGGGTTTCGGCCTGAAACGTTGCCTATTTCCTTCGCTCCATAGATGCTGCCTCACCCGCTGAGTTTCTCCAGCATTTTTGTCTACCTTCGATTTTTTCCAGCATCTGCAGCTCCTTCTTAAACAATTAGATAACATGTCCATGTTAGTGCAAGAGGTGGTGCACGGTGTTCCGTTGCCGAGGTAGGATTAGGGTTGTGTGTGTCGGTTCAAGAACCTGATGGTTGTAAGAAAGTATCTGTTCTTGAACCTGGTGGTGTGGGACATCAAGCTTCTGTCCCCCCTGCCCAATGGCAGCAGTGAGAAAAGGGCACACAGTGGCGATCCTTGATGATAGAAGCTGCCTTCTTGAGGCAGTGACTGTGTCGATGCTTTTGATGGAGGAGTGGACTGTGTCTGTGATGGACCAGCCTGGGAGCAACACTCCCTGTAGCCTCTTGTGTTCCTCCTGTACGTTGGAATTGCCGTACCATGTCATGATGCAACCAGTAGAGGCATACTTTCTTTGTGATTACATCACTGAGCGCCTGATATGTTAATGTCCAGGAATTTGAGGCTGCTACCTCTCTCCGTCACTGACTCACCAATAAAAACTGGCATGTGCTCTCCTGACTTCCCCTTTTTGAAGTCATTGTTTATTATTTGTCTATGACTTTAAAAGTGTTTGATGCCTTTAGACAGGTGCACGAGTGTGCAGGGAATGAAGGAATATGAATCATATGCAGGCAAATGGGGCTAGTTTAATGTAGTATCACGGTCATCGTATGGTTGGCCGAAGGGTTTGTTACATAGGCGTACCGTGAGGGGGGGCAAGGCTCAATAGGAACCTGAGGGGCAACTTTTTCACACAGAGTGATGGGTATATGTAAGGAACTGCCAGAGGAGGTAGTTGAGGAAGGTATAATAACAACATTTAAAAGACATTTGGAGATTGGACATTTGGGTATATGGATAGCAAAGGCATATAGATCAAAACGTGGAGCTCAGGTCAATAGAGACATGTTGGGCCAAAACGTCTCTTTACGAATTCTAAGAGAGATTAATTGAGTTTAGTGTATTGTCACGTGTACAGTGAAAACGCTTTTGTTGCGTTGGTGATGGTAGATATAAAGGCCAGCACCAAGTGCAGGGCCGAGGGGCCTGTTTCTGCGCTGCATGAGTCCACCGTACCGGCATTTCCCAGCGGTCGACATGGGGCTCCCTGCCCTCCCTCCCTCCCGACACAGCGCTACTCCGCCCCACGTCCCGCCTACTCGCCAGACTGACAGGCGGCTCGACCAATCCCGCAGCCGGGTGGCCACCTCCAGTGGATCCGCCCCTTCCGCGCTAGACGGACAGTTGCGCGGTCCAATCAGAGCTGCTGGGCGGCGCGAGAGCGCGGGAGTCACGTGACGCGAGTGGGCGGTGCTTGCCGAGGCGCCGAGTGAGTGGCGGCCGCCGCCTCCTTCTCCCTGGCTCCCCCCCCCTCCTCCCCCCGAGAGCGGGCGCTGCCGGTGGCCGGGAGCAGGTATGTGCCGATACACTCAGTGGCGGCGTCCACGCGTTCTCGGGACAAGTAGGTGGGGAGGAGAGGGGGCACTCACGGAATGCGCGCCCCCGCGAGAGGGCCGTGGTGACCTAACGGCCGCACACTCCGGGAGTTGGGAGGTGGTGCGCGCACCCGCTCGGCCCCTCAGCCGACGGGGTAGGAGATGGGGGACTGGGGAAGCGCGTCTCCCCGGGTCACGGTGAGGGGATGTCACAACCCTTGTCACAACGTGTCACTTCGCGCCGGTTCCTCCGCGGTCCGGGGTCCTCGAGGAAGAATGCGAGCTCCCGATCACTGAGCAATTGCACGCTCCCTCACCAGGGGTGAAGTGGAATGTGTGCTCGTGACCGTGGGGTGGGGGGAGGAGGAGGAGGAGGGATATCTCTGATACCTTTGGTAGACACAATATGCTTTGAGTAACTCCGCGGGACAGGCAGCAACTCTGGAGAGAAGGAATGGGTGACGTTTCGGGTCGAGACCCTTCTTCAGATATTGGGTTTGGGGTCACTGCGGTTTGTTAACATAATCATGGGGTCTCCACCCCCCCCCCCCCCCCCCCCCCCCGAGTGGCTTCATTTGGGGGAGTGGGGTTAGTGCCAGAGAATGATGTGGGCCCTGTACAGTTCTTCTGGTCTCTACCCCTCCTCACTGTATTCCTCTGCCAGACTTTGTTTGCCAGTTCGCTGCCTGGGCTTGGGTTAACTTGTAACATAAGAGAATCTGTTCTCTGCACACATGCCAATTGCTGTGGGTTTCCTGAAATTTGTTTGAAATTACAACTGTGGACAGGAGTACCTTTAAAATGGCTCGGACCAACTGTACTTTCCAATTTTGGAAATGATGAATTGTTGGATATGTGCTGTCGGTCAGTCAGCATCTGTAAATAACTTAATGAATCCATTGTGTAAGGACGAACTGCAGATGCTGGTTTAAACCGAAGATAGACACAAAAAGCTGGAGTAACTCAGTGGGGCAGGCAGCATCTCTGGAGAGAAGGAATGGGTGACATTTTTCAGATGGTCTCGACCTGAAACATCACCCATTCCTTCTTTCTTAATAAATCCAGTGTTTGGCTTATACTTTTTGATTTACTGCTCTGTTGTGCCATCATTTCAGATCTGAGTGAAGCTTTAAACTGATGTAATTCACATGAATAGGGGCAGTGTTAAGTAATGGAATAAATGCTGCAAGTACACAGGTTTTCTGTAAATAGAAATCTCGTCATCCCACACGTGTCAAATGTTTTCTGTTGTTATTTCACTTGCAGTTATAAAATTTTCACAGTTATCTTTTGCAGATGTAGCAATTGAGACCATTCAGGTCGTTGGCTTTGTTGATATTTAATCTATTGGAATACAAAAGTATAATCTGAGTATCATGTGGACAAATATATTGAAATATACTTTGGCAGCATAATCCTACAATTGCGAGTCATATTTTGAATAGAAACCACAGTTAAGTGAAATCCTGTACTTCAAAGTGCATTGGATCAACATTTTCATAGGATGGAAATAGACTGGAATGAGTTCCATCTCATCATTTGTGGCCAGTAAGAAATGCAGGCTAGGTATAGGAGCTGTTACCAAATTGGAAGTTGGTGGGGACAAGTATTTTTGGATATGTATTTTTATGGAGCCAGTTGCTGCAAACAAAAATGGACTGAGTTGCTTCTGTTTATACGTCTAGCTGTAATGGACAGTTGGCACTGAGGTGCTTCAATTGACTTTATACCTCATGTTTACTGTGCTGTCCTCTCCTTTTGTGGCTTGTTAATCAGGATGCACACTACGGGAATGGCAGACTTTGTTGTATTGATTATTTCTCCCCCTTGGTATAATTACCCATGTACTTGGAAAAACTAAGGACCTATTGCTATTTAAATCGTTCACCATGTTATTTTTGGTGTGGTTGAATGCTGGTTTGACAGTTAACCCAAAGTGTGTGTAGCCAGGACACTGTTTGGTGTGAAGTTGCACTGAAAAAGCCTTGGGCTGACATTGGAAACCTGTCTTGTTTACTACTTTATCATCCCTACCCAGACAGTCTATATATTTCATCCTTCATGGTTGGCTGATAATACCCACAGAACAGGCCAAGCAGGCTACCATCTCGGCAGAGGGGAATAAACTTGACCTTGCAGAGACTGCTCATTCAGTAGAATATTTGAAAAATGTATAAGATGAAATGGCACTTTGTGTGGCACTGCGGCCTTTCTGTGGGAGAAAGGCAAAGCAATGTACTATCGTACTGGAAGTCTGGGGGGGGGGGAAGGGGGGGAAAATAATGATAACTTGTACTATATGGTCGGGCAGCATTTGTGAAAATGAAAAAAGGTTATTCAAACTTCTATTTTATGTACAGGTTGGACTGGGAAGTAGGAAAGATTTGTAATTCAAGCACAAGTGAATCTTCGGTATATTTTGTCAAACTGACCTGCTTCTCAAGTAGAAATACGTTATTGATTTATATTGTTGCATGAATTTGGCTGGTTAAATATGCTTTCTTTACCTATCTGGCCTCAGACTCCACATTCACTAATATGGATTAACTGCCTTTTGCAATGGCCAAAAATGCCACTGGGGAGTTGTCCAATACTGCTGCATTAAAACAGAATGAATCCAGACCGAATACCCAGCAGGATCACTGAATTTGGATGTGTCAAAGTTGTTTTCAAGCATCTTAAACATGCAAAGCCTTCCTTGCAAACACAAGTCCAAATTGAGAGAACTATACCATGGATTAACCCTGCAACAGCTTCGCATGGAGTCTCATGGCATCAGGTCAACCACCGTAATCTCATGCTTTCCATTTACCATCCTCCCTCGGCTGAAGAAGTAGTCATCCTTCAAGTTGGACAACATTTCGGAGAAGTGCTGAAAGAAACAAGAATGTACACTGGGTGATGAACTTCAGTTTCCATCACGAAGGGTGGTACCACCACTGACCAAATTGGCTGACTCATCAAGAACATTGTTACTAGACTGAGACTGCAGCATGTGGTGTGTGAATCAACACAAGAGAATCATTATTGACATTAACAATCTACTTGTAGCAAATGTGTCCATTCATTCTTTGCAGTCAGTGTTGGTATAACTGACCACCGATTCGGTGTATATATATATACTCTATATAGTAACAAAAAACAACTAACATCTGTTTGCCGCAATGTCTATAGGACTTGGCAATATTCTGGCTGTCATTACTGAAGACCTGTCTCCAGAATGAGCCTGGCTTGTAGTCAACTCCTTACAGTTACAACAGAGTGGAAAATTGCTTGGATATATCCAGTTCACAACAAACAGGACAAATGAAATCCAGCTAATTATACACTTGTTACTCAGTGGCACTTGCTCACCAATAGTTACTGGTTTTGGTTTTGCCAGGACCACTGGATCAAAACTCAGCAAATCCTTCGTTTAAACAGCAACCAGAGAGCTGCATGGGTGGGGTGGGAGCTACTGTCCTTCACATCAATGCATAATTTGATTGAGGCATTAAAAAACCATGGTTAAAATTAACTTTGCTGAAAATATTCCCAATAAGTTAGTCCTGTAACACAATGGAACTGGTTGTGGTTCTTACAGGTAAAGTATAACAGCCCTGCAGGCATTTCTCAGGGCGAGGTCATGGCCCAGCTACCTGAAGCAAATTCATCAATGACCTTCCATAAGTGGGGATGTTCACTGTGAAATGTTCAAGTTCATTTATTTATTTTTAGCAAATGTGACGATCGACCCCTGCGTACAGCGAGACCTGGATGACAAATTAGTTTTATAAGTAACATTAATGCCACAAGTGCCATGTGAATACCATCTCCCATGAAAAGTTTTTGCCACCTGCTCATTATATTCAAAGCCATTGCATCTCCTAGTCGCCCAATGTTAGCATTCTTCCAGCTGTTGCAGATGCTAAGACACTCAACTGGATTGGCAATGTAAATGCTGTGGCTATAAAGACAGGTCAGAAATTAGATATTCTTGGTACTGAGGTCTGTTGGCAAGACAAAGCTTTTTTACAAGGCACAAGTGAGGCATGATGGAAAGCTCTCTGCTTTCCTGGACTCCAACAAAGAAAGGGTGCTTAGTGTTTTATGTGGTCACAATGGACTGAGGGGTCTATGTCTATTCTATGTGACTTTTGACTATTCGGCACTTGGCAGCCTGCTGGGTTAAAATGACAGGTGTTGGATGAACTCAAAGTGGGTCAGGCAGCATCTGTGGAGGGAAAGGACTGATGACATATCGAGTCAGAGCCTTTTGTCAGACCGAAGAAAGATCTAGCCTACCTCATTGCACCTCAATGTGGAGCAGCCATATTGAGCCCCATATCTCAGCACTGAGTAGCAGAATCCCACTCAGTATAAATCCTCTTGGCAACTCTACATTCTAGCCCCTTCAACCTGCAGATGCTGTTAAGTGTTCCCAGCACTTTTGTTTTTATTTTTAAAATTTATATTTTCTTTCAAACAATTTCAGAGTGATGCAGTTAAGAGGTGCGTCTGCAAGGTCATGATCATAGCGATGCTCTGTAGCAGGTTGATATCTCTGGAGTGGTACCTCTAAAATGGTAACTGTTAGTCTGCTATAAGCTTATCTAACTTTAAATTTGAGCTCTTGTTCTGAGTTATTTAAAGATTGCCATCACTTGTAAATATTGCAGGCATTTCAAATTTTAATTGCACAACATATGTGTACTTTCATGCAACATTCAGTGCAATGTTGATGCTTTTTCACACATTTTGCTTCAGTGAAAACATCAGATGGAACAAATTTCAAGACTTTATCAATGAATAATTGCTGAAATATTTAAAATGTCATCTGATATCTAGTTTTTTGAAAATTGTAAATATTTTAGAAGCACGTAGCATGTGCACATTGTTGGATTTTGCATTCATATCTGATTTCTTTATTGAATGTATTTAATTCATTTTTCCTCAAAGCCACTCTACCAGCATCAAATAGCACATTATTCAATGTACAAACACGTCATTCAGCAAACTGTAGGAGGCATAAAAATCAAACTTGCATTCATCAGTCATCTCAAGATAACAATAACATTTTTCACATTTCTGCCAGAAAATAACTTCACTTTGAGAATAAATGATCATGGATTAAATTGACCCGTCCTAATGTAAAGCTCAGCAGAACATTGGCCCAATTTATTGTGATAATTCTTAGCGATTCAGTTCATTTACTTCACACTGCAAGAAACCTAATGCTTAGATAAAAATGTATATAAAACTAGGTTTGCTTTTGAAATAGTCCCAGCTTGCTATAATTTTCCAATTCTCCAGAGATGCAGCAAAGGTACCAGAGCACGAGAAGGAACCAAAGAATTATGCCCTTCTTCAAAAAGGTGTTAGGACTTGCCAGGCAATGACAGGCCAATTGGTTTTAGCTTGGTTATGTGGAAGGTCTTGGAAACAATGGGGTGATTGTGCGGCTAGTTGGACGGCAGTTCTGTGCAAAGCAGCTGACTAACTGTAGCATGCAGGTTAGCACATTTCTGTCTTCCCACAGCTTTGCATTCCAATGGGGAAGCTAGGAACATGCTAACGATCTGATACCAACATACCCGACCTCCTACTCTGTAACTGAGCGCAGCATCAAATCCGAGACGGGGTGTAGTCACGTTGAGTGAGGGTCGTGATACAATTTGCATGTAAAGACAGTGCTGGAGTAACTCGATGGGTATGTCCTTTTATTTTTGTAGCCGCTGAGTTACTCCTGCACTTTGTTTTTTTTTGTGTAAACCAGCATACTTCCTTGTTTCTGTGGTTCATATGTGGTTTCTTAGCCCATGGGTGTAATGCAATGCTCTAGGATCGCCAACTTAGATTTACCATGCAATTGCAGGCAAGCAGTTTTTTTCCCTTTATAAAGCAGCATTAAAGCTATGTTTTTATACCACTTTGAATTTATTTGATCTGTTTTTAAATGTCTGATAAGCAATAAAAACAGTTCAAAGGGCCTTTTAATGCACAAGCTGTTTCAATAAATGGGTTTGAGGTGATCTGGGACGGAGCCCGAGGGAGTCACTAAAGGTGTAGTTGCCACTTGGGAACCACTCTGCTTTGTGAGGTCATGAGTTTGATTTTTAAAAGGTTATTGCGGTCATAACTATCCGATTGCTGTGGTTTAACAAGAATGGGCCAAAGCAAGCACGCTCAACCAGATCAATAATCAGTAACCATGGCCTGTCTCGACCTAAAACGTCATCCATTCCTTCTATCCAGAGATGCTGCCTGTCCGGCTGAGTTACCCCAGCGTTTTGTGTCTATCTTCGATGTACATCAGCACAGTCCCCATAACATCCTTATGAATCTTTCCTTCATCCTTTCCAGCTTAATGACATCCTTCCTAAAGCTTGGTGACCAGAATTGCACATAATGTTCCAAGCGTGGGCTCACCTACAACTTGTACAACTGCTATATGATGTCCCAGCTCCTGACCGATGAAGACAAGCGTACTAGACGCCTTCATCCTCCCCCGCCTACCCATGTTGTTGTCCTAAAATGGTGGTACATGCTTTCAAGTTTTGTATTTTCTGCTCAACGGAATATCAGCTGCTCTGATTGTAATCTTGCATTCCTGCCTACCCACTGTACTGTAATGCATCTTCCTCGAGTTAATCGCATCTCTTGGATGAGACTGGTTTTAAATTGCACAAGAACCCAAGAAAGAGGCAAAGGTAGACCACTGAAGTCTTCGAGACAACCCAATCCCTACCTCTCATGTCTGATCAAAATTGTGCCCCCTTATTTTTGCATTGTGATCATGGCTTCTAGATTCTCCCACAAGATGAACCATCTCCACCTCCAAGGCCCCTTAGGAGCTTGTGTTTCAATCAAACTCCCTCTCCCTCTTCTGAACTCCAGGCCTATCCTGCTCAACCTTTCCATGTTAGACAACCCATTTCAGATATTGGTCTTGTAAATCTTTGAAATGCTGCAAATGCATTAAAAAAAAAAATTCAAATACTAGACTAGTAACAAACACAGCCCCCTAGATATGGTCTCATCAGTGCCCTATATTCTTCAAAATTTAAGGATGATAGGTGTAATATTAGTTGTCTGATAGCGAATTAAATTTGCATTACTATTTTAATGTATTGCGATACTAAGCTTTATGAAATTTCAATACCTCGTGAAGCCATGTCGAATAGAGATGCATTGCTTCGAAATGCTTCAGGCCAATCTGTGATTTTATTTAGCCCTTGCCTGATCCTCCTCAAGGGTCTCTTTCTGTCATGAGTTATCAACATTTCTCTTTGGAAACATTGAAGTGTATTGTATGGTCTTGAAAACAACGTTTTTCTCCTGAATTAGTGGCCTACTTGAGGTCAGTTGATCATATTTCCCACTATATCTCAGCTCTGTTCCCCAATGTATTAAGTTACTGTTTTCAATTAGACTATGATTTGTAAAATTCATGTGATGAATTATAAAATGTCATTCACATAGTTTGTAGTCCCACTTGTGTATACTTCTTTGTAGTATAGGGTTGTTAAGTGTACACTTTTAAATCTAAAAAAAATGGACCTGAAATGTATTGAAATATTCTGTGAAAAAAATGAGAAGCTGGTTTGGGGTTGCTTCAAATGCTGCTCTGGACTGACCACCAGCAGTCCCAGATCGATGGGATCATAACTAAGTTTTGTTCTTTGTTGCTTTCACCTGGTAATATTAGTTTCCTCTGCTCTGATATATATCCCTCCCATCATCAATCAACCGCTTGTTGACTGTGAGAACTTGGGCTGGGCTGGCGGTGGTTGGAGTGGTGATTCGAACCTGTATACTGCTGTAAATAAATTATCTTTATACGGTGTTAATTGTTTGTAAGGAAATATCTTAGTAATGCATGAATTTGTTGAGCTTACTCTGCCAGATTACTGCTTTACTGCGAAAGTGGCTCTGTTGGATTAGCTATTGTAAAGGCTTTGGGTTTACACAAAGTTTGAAAATGGGAAATTGCCAAAATACTATGGAATATATGTAAGAGTTCTAATGGAAGCCAAAGCAGCTGACATCTGCTGAAAGCAACTGCAGTCCAAATTGCCAGATATTTTCCCTCTTGACAATTTATTTTGTATGTAAAAATAAATTCCAAGGTAGTTATTCATGATAAAACTCACTTACTATCTTAGTTTTGTGGTCTGTTTAAATTGAGCTGTGTCAGTGTTTGCCATTGTCATAAGTTGAACCTATTGATTTGAGTTGTAAATTGTATGGTGAGTTTACATTTTCTATTGCAATTAAATATATTAAAGATGCATTTTTGAAAGTTTTTTTAGGAAATCTAAAGGGATAAGTTGGATATCCCATCTGAAAAGGCCATTGAATATCATTGACTTGTTGATCTGTTTGCTTGGTATAAGTGTTAATGAGGACGCTGCAGCGATGCTTTTAAGTATGTAACTTTGTATGGGAAGTTTTGGCAGTGTGATTGGTCAAAAAAATTGTAGTCACGAATTATTCAATAAAATGTGAACTTTTATAAGGAATCATTATTGTTTCTAAGGTGATTGTTCACCTGTGCTTCCATGAGATGGTAACTATTTCTACACATGTCACTATTAATATGAAACGGGTTCCCAGTATCATTGTTGGGATTATTGGCTGAGTTTGACTATAAATGTCTGGGAATATTATTGTATATTGAGGGAAAATTCTGTATCAATTTGTATGTTGAAATAATTTGAGCAGCCTAGTGCCTCACGGCTCCAGCGACCCTGGTTTAATCTTGTGCTGTTCATGTTCTGAGTGATGGAATCATAGAATTGTACAGCATGAAAATGGGCTAATCGGCCCAACTGATGGGCATCGTTTTGCACAAACTGCATTGCCCGTCATGGAGTAATACAGTGTATAAACAGGCCCCTCGGCCCAACTTGCCCATACTGGCAAACATGTCCCAACTGTACGAGTCCCACCTGCCTGTGCTTGGTCCATATCCTTCCAAACCTCTCTTATCCTCCATGTACAGAACTGCCAAGTAGTAAGGATTTTCCATATTTTGTACGGAAATGCGATCAGAATACGGATGTACGAATTGTGAAATACGGATAAAATCAGCCCGACCCCGTTTCATCTTGCTGCTTAAAAGATGCAAGGATATAAAAAGTCATACTGTACCTCTAAAAATTATAGCAGATTAAATCTATTAGTATTTTAAATTTCATAATCTGGATGATTTTTGTAAGGTTTGATCTGCCTGTCCCGCTCCAGGTTTAAACAGCGTTGTCAGATTAACGTGTAGGAATTTAAACGAACAGCGCTGTGGGTTCTAAAAGTAGCGCTCCCAGCTGGAGCACTATTGCCTTTACACATAGCACTATGGGCTTTACACATAGCGTTATGGGTCACAGACTGTTAGGGGAGGGAGAAGGAGAGAGGGAGTGGGAAGGAATAAGCGAGGGATGGAGAAAAAAAAGGGAGGAGGAAGAGGGGGGTGGGGGAGGAGGGAAAGTGGGAGGGAAAGAGGGAGAGAGAGCAATCGAGGCTTCCAAGATGGCTTCTACATCATCATCTGGTGCTAAAAGCAGGAAGCAGCCATTCAAATAGCAGTATACAAAGAGATGGCAATGAATGCACTGTCAAGTAAGATGCGTAGAAGACATGTCAATTGGTAGCAAACGTATGCATTCTTGTACTCTTACATGGGTATGACCGCATATTTTTTAAAAAGCACTTTTTGCAGCAAAAAAAAAATACTGATTTCCTCAGCAAAATACTGATTTTCCGGTACTTAAATACTGAAATCCTCTGACAAAACTTTGCAGCTTTGCATGTACATATCTAACTGTGTCTTAAACGTTAGGATAATCCCAGCCTCAACTACCTCCTGCGGCAGCTTGTTCCATACACCCACCACCCTTTGCGTGAAAATAGCCCTCTATTTCTGAGATTCAAATATTCATCAATACACTTAAATGCTGTCCGTTATCTATTATTACTTCAACCTCTTTCAGGTAGTGAATTCTAGGAACCCGCCACTCTTTGTGTGAAGATGGCCCACCTCATCTTCCGTGAATCTTTTCCCCCTTGTTTAAACTTTTGCCCTCTAGTTTTATGTACCTCTATTGTGAAAGGTTGCTGCAGTCTACCCTTATTTATACTCTTCATCATTTGATATACCTCAAACATGTCCCTCTGCCCCAGGAGAAAACAGACCCAGCTTGTCCGGTCCCTCCTCCCAATTCGACAACATCCTGGTGAATCTTGTCTGCATTCTGTCCAGCACTAGCATCCTTTCTTTTGTATGACCAGGACTGCATGCAGTAAATCTCGGACCATGGTTATAATGACAGAACCCTCCCAAATTTCTATAGTTAACCCTAACAATTTCTATAGTTCATTATTTTCTCCATGAACTTAAAGCCGTAGCAACTTTGTGTAAAGGTTTCACATTGCGCTGTGCAATGAAAGGATATTGTTTAACCACATTGTGCAGGAGAACTCCTGGGTACTCCATCACAACCTGCTTACCCTGAGGTATGGAAGTGTCATTGTCAGGTTGAAGCTTACAAAATTATTTGGGCACAGTAGATCCTTGTAACTCTGTAGTCCAAGATGAAATCGGTTGACAGGTGCTTCTAAAGCATGCACAAGTCTTTTTTTGAAATGTGGATGACATTAAGGTCATTTTTTATTGCTCATTCTGGACCTTGAGAGGTTGGCAGTGACCTGTTGTGAATCACTGCAGTATTTCTAGTATTTCATTGCAGAAAGTGGCAGTGTATTTATAGTTTATCAATTTGAGGATATTCTCAAAGTTAGCCATGGGTTCATCAGAGCAAAGTCACTGCATGGAATTAATGTGTTGACAAGGGACTGTCAAGGGTTATGGTAAGGAAACTCAAATCTGATGGAAATCCAGTTACCCATTTGAGGGATACTGATTATTTGTGCCTTGCATCTGTTTTTGTACAGTGGTGAAACAAAATAGGTTGATTCTGGAGGACTTTGGGTAGGGAGGGAATGGGAGTCGGATTATTTTATCTTCAGGACAAGCATGACTGAATTTATTCATCTGCACCACAGAAAAATCTTGGAACCAGTGGATTGTCAGCTAATAGCTATGTATATTTCTGTAGTTTTACTTTGCTCGTGTAATTGATAGTTGTGTAAATATAGGTAACCACAATGAAAGTATGTATGGTTCCGTGAGTGCCATTTACCACGGAGTCCAGAGGCCGAGTTCCAGTTTCATTACAGAAACTCGAATGCAAACATCTTAGAGGGTGACACCACATGCCGTACTGCAGAGCTGCACCACTTTCAGATAGACAATACACTTTGATCCCATGTGCACATAAAATACAGAAAATGTGAAGTTGTTTCTAGTGTTGTGCTGATATTTATCTTTCAATTTTCTGTGTAACATAATTTGAACAAAGACCAGGTTGGTGTCGTGTGTGTTTGTGGCAATTTGCTGTGTGCAAATTAACTGCTGCATCTCCTACACTGGCAGTGATGTACTTCAAAAGTTGTCGTTAGTTGGAAAACGATCTGAAGATGTGAAAGATGAAAACATAAGACTCAAGAGCAGGAATACACCTATTTTTGATTGTCCCTTTGAGCTGCATCACTATTAAGATCAAAGCCTTCCTGTACTATCCCCGTGGCCCTTAACTTCCGAAGGTACTATATAAATTCAGAATCTGGACATTCCAGAGAGTAAGGTAGAGCTAGTTGACCAATTCATTCCTAACCCGAGTGGAGGAGAAAAAAATAGCACAGATTTTAATGAGAAATCAAGTACACAGGACAAGATGTTAAGAAGTCCCTTGTGCCAATAGGTGGGGAGCATTTCACAACATTCGTTGATTGTTGAGAGTGGTAGACGCTCAACATCGGTGGGGGGCGGGGGGAATACGTATATCTTGGCCTGGGTAACCTTCAGGACAGTTGGGCACAGGACACATCATCAGTAGTGTTAGGTGTTAGACTATTAGGTTTTAATTTCCCTTTAGCTGTAACACTACATTCTGCACTGTTTCCTTTCTCTTTTTACACTGTGGTGCTCTTGGTGTGATCTGCCTGGATAGTATGCAAAACAGTGTTCACCAAATCTCTATCACCTGACAGTAATAAATCAATATATCAAAGTAGGAGCTGGAAAATAGAGATTTAATTTAGTCCATGGTAACTCTTCCGCCATGATTAATTCATGGACAAACTGAAAATATTTTCACATTTTGTCCCTGCCTTCCTTGATGCCTGTGGCAAAGAATCGCAGATTCAATGAAAACTAGAAAAAAAAATGCAGATCTCTTGAAATCTGCAACAAAGCAGAAAATACTGGAAAAACTCGGCAGTTCATGCAGCATGAAGGGTCTTTGTCGCAGATATAACACTCTTTCTCTTTCCATCTACCCTACCTGACAGTTTCTATTGTCTGTTTTTCATCTCGGATGTAATGTATTACCTAGCATGGAAGGTATTTTGTAA
The DNA here is from genome assembly GCF_028641065.1 of Leucoraja erinaceus. Classification (NCBI taxonomy): domain Eukaryota; kingdom Metazoa; phylum Chordata; class Chondrichthyes; order Rajiformes; family Rajidae; genus Leucoraja; species Leucoraja erinaceus. The sequence continues at coordinate 18,406,893 of NC_073395.1, read as the reverse complement.
AATAGTTTTAAATTTCTGTTACATTGTTTAGTTTTTTTTTTAGTTTAGAGATACAGCACGGAAACAGGCCTCTTTGGCCCACCAAGTCCGCACTGATCAGCATTCTCTGAACATTAGCACTATTCTATACACACTAGGGGCGGTTTGCATTTATACCAAGCCAATTAACTTACAAACCTATAGATCTTTGAAGTGTGAAGGAAACCGAAGATCTCTGACAAAACCCATGCGGTCACGGGGAGAATGTACAAACTCCGTACAGACAGCACTCGTGGTCTGGATCAAACCCAGGTCTCTGGCGCTGTAAGGTAGCAACGCTGCCACTCTGCTACTATGTCGCCCTTTGGTTGTTAAGTGTTTTTAAATTTCATTAATAAAATGCCTGGTCTTATTTTCAAGCAATTTTTAAGCATTATCACCTTGTCCCATTAGTTTATTTGTGTATAGTCTGGCTTTAACCTTCTAAATTTCAATGAATTCAATCCTAGTCTGTAATTTACCCCTTATCGTTGCATGTCTGACTCTTTATCCTGGAGAATTGGAATCGATTTAGGAGAATCTGAGAAAGAAGTGCAAAAAGCATTAGTGAGCTTTATTTATTGCCCTTCAAATAATGGCTGTATTATTCAATGCGAAAGGAATTGGATGCATGTAATATGTGTAATATAATAATGGGGACCTCAATAGACTGAATAGATCAAATTAATGGTGATGAGGCAGACTAATTTGGGGATTATATACACGTTTTCCAGATCAATATGTCAAGGAACCAACACGATAACGGCTATTTCAGCTTCATTACTGTGCAATGAAAAGGGGTTAATTGATATTCTTGTTGTAGAATGGCCTTTAGGGAAAATAGAGCCATACAGCGTGAAAAAAGGCCCTTCAGCACAACTTGCCCGCACCGACCAACATGCCCCATCTACACTAGTCCCACCTGTCTGTGTTTGCCCCATATTCCTCCAAACCTAACCTACAAATGTACCTGTCCAAAAATGCTGGAGAAACTCAGCGGGTACAGCAGCATCTATGGAGCGAAGGAAATGGGCAACGTTTCGGGCCGAAACCCTTCTTCAGACTTGTACCTGTCCAAATGCTTTTTAAACGTTGCGATAGTACCTGCCTCAATTACAACCTCCGGCAGCTCATTCCATGCACCCACTACCCTTTGTGTAAAAGAAAACGTTTCTCCTCGGGTTCTTATTAAATCTTTTTCCCCTGACCTTACACCTATGCCTGCTGATTCTCAATTCCTTACTCTGGGCATAAGTATTTTTTTGCCAAAGGAGACAGAATCATTGACTGAGAAAAGACAGAAGTTTCCATTACAAGTAGCATTGTTAAATCTAAGAGTCTTTAGTATAAAAATAGGAGAAATCATAAGAGTGTGAAAAGAAAGGTGGTTGTGGTTAATTGGGAACTATGGTGGGCAGGCAAGGGCTAGCATTTAAAATAAGAATAGATATGCAAAATGAAATACTTTGGGAAACGTAGGTTGTCCATGGCTAACAGACAAAATGAAGGAGTATGAAACCAAAGGAAGGGATTTATAAATTTACCAGCAATAGCAATGGCATGAGGATTGGAGCACTTCAGAACCTGGCACAGTGAAATTAATAAATAAAAGAATGATAAAAGAAAACGTAACACGATGAAAAACACAAAACAAGCACAGAGCCTTCCTACTCTATAAGAATGAAAAGACTAGTATGGGCAAACACAGGTCCCTTCCAGATGCAGGGTGAATTCACAATGGGAATAAAGAAATGGCAAATAAATTAAATAATTGTGTGAGTGTGTTCACAAACACACAAAAAATACACAGTATGCGTGCCAGAATGATCAAGGAACAAAGGGTGAGGAAATGGAGAAAAGTACAATGAGTGGAATAGAAGTACTATAGAAATGAATACAACATAAACTGATAAAACCCTAGGACCGATGATCTATTGCAGTGTTTTGAAAAAGGTGTCAGAAATAGATTATTTAAAGGAGGAGGAACCAGTACCAGGTGTTGAAATTAAGTGTTCTTTGTTGTAGGGAAAGTGTTCATGTGGTTTGAAGATGGTGTTGCACAGCTGGACCTCTGTATAGATGCACAGGGCATTGTTGCTGCTAGTCACCACGAATCAAAGGCAGCATATTCATTTGATTAAAATTACTGTGAAAATAACAGTAAAATGCCTGTTTGTTCTTGTGCAATTAAACATTGTACTTGAGTTGTTTTGTAATGCGTACTCTTAAAAATAATTTGGAGGCAGGGTATGTTTGAAGGAAAATGCAGATTCTCACTGTTACTGAAATTACCTTGCCCTTTCCAAAAGGTCTTTTGTTTCGACATGCTCTTGCATTTTGCCTGGGGAGGGTGAAGTAGAATTGTTGCCATGTTTACAAAAATGTTTTTGACTGCTTCAAAACAAAGTCCGTTTTGAATTATCGGTTTATACACATCCCATTAAGCTCATCAAGCCCTGGTATTTTTGTTACTCATGAACAAATACACTCCTTGGGGAAAATCTTCATTCCAAGTCAGAAATTACATTCTAAAATCTGCATTATTGCCAGATACCAAACCATAAGGGATAAAAATGTGCACAGAAGAAAGCTTTTAATTGGCAGAAGGACATGGAAAGTTGTTTTAAAGAGCTCTTCTTGAAGCTATAGCAATTTAGAAAATGAATTTTACTACCAACCCCTCTTTTTTGATATCCTGACATTAAAAAAAAAAAAATTGCAGTAATAGTGGAACCAGCTTGGTCTATCTTCAGAATAATGTATGTCTATGTATGCAAGTAAATAGATCTACTAATTCACTTGCTGAACTGGATATTTTTACTAGAATTCTGCAGCAAGTGTTAGTGTGGTAGCTGAGGGCTAACGTGTGTATACTGTTTGCATGCTGTTTGCCGTAATTACAAATGGAATCTCATTTTTGCATGCTTATTCATCTGAGGAACATTTAATTAAGCCACAGTGCCTTTGGCAGATTCTCGGAGCATGTGATTTAAAGTTGGCAGTTTTAATTATTCTGGAACGTTGCTATTTTTTTGCAACAGTTTACTCGCTTCTACTCCTACACTGGAGGAACAAGTGCAGATCTGGTACATATAGTGGGACTAGTGTGGATGGGGCATCTTGGTCAGCATAGGCAAGTTATGCCGAACAACCTGTTTCCATGTTGTCTGAGTGTGACATACAGCATGCCATACATTGACTTCAGCTGTTCCATTTTAACAGCCCCTCCATACTGTGGAACGTTATTCACTGACAACACATCACATGCAACAAACAACCGCTGGTTTTCCTCTACACTGGAGTTACCAAATGCAGAGTGGGCGACCACTTTGCAGAATACCTTCTTCGGTCCACCACATGCCGCAAACTGTTCAGTTGCCTTTCACTTCATTACTCTAATCGATTCCCACCCTAACCTCAATTGCAAGCTTGAAATACATGTGGTATTATGCAATAATAGTGTAAGGCTGAGCAGAGGGGCACTAGGACCCTGCCAGAAGCCAGGCTCCAGTAACCTGATGTGACTGGAACCCAGGGTGTGGGCAGTTAGAGAGAGAGGCCTGGGCTTACACGAGGCTGTTGCAGTTGCTGCTGTTATTGTACAGATTAAAGGTATACTCTGTTTACGTCGTGGTACGAGCCTTATTACAAGCATAACACGACATGGTGCCAGAACTGGGAGACTTGTAAGCAAGAAAATAAATAAAGAAGAAGAGGACGGTGTATCGTTTTGGCGGGAAATAGGAGACGAGCTGGCAGATATGGCGCAACCTACACCAACTGCTACGTTCACAATACAACCTCCAGAGCCATTCGATTTTACCAAGCCTCAAGAATGGGAGCGTTGGATCAGGAGATTCGACCGCTTCAGGCTTGCAAGCAATTTAAACGCGACGTCGGCAGAAAACCAGGTGAACACGCTAGTGTATTGCATGGGCGATGAAGCAGAAGATGTGCTAAAGGGGCTAACGCTAACTGCAGATGAGAGGAGGGTGTACACGGATGTTAAGGCAGGCTTTGATGCATTTTTTGTGCCTAAAAAGAATGTAATCTATGAAAGAGCCAAGTTCAATCAGCGTGTGCAACTGCCAGGAGAAACGGTGGATTCCTTCATCACTGCTCTATACGGATTAGCCGAACACTGCAACTATGGACAGTTACAGAACGAGCTGATCCGCGACAGGTTAGTGGTCGGGCTGAGAAACTTCTCATTGTCCGAAAAGCTACAGCTAGACAGAGACCTAACCCTTGAAACTGCTATAACAAAGACAAGGCAGTCTGAAGAAGTTAGACGACAGCGGTTTGACTTAAGAGGAGAAAATAGCAGTGCTAGCAAGTGCTCAAATGTTGATGCTGTGCATGATAAAAGCTACAGAAAACCCAAATTTCCCTCAAAGCCTCAGCCACAAGCACAAACACCCAGGCAAAAATAAATTTTAATACACAGCCACAGCCAGGTTCAAAGGCCTGCTATAGATGTGGAAAAATGCCCTCGCATGGAAAATTGGAATGCCCTGCTAAAGATGCTGTGTGTCACAACTGTGGCAAAAAGGGACATTATGGCAAAGTGTGCAGAAACAGTGCTAAATCTCTCAATGCTGTCACTACAGAGGAAGAAGAGAGCTTTTTCCTGGGATCCGTGGATGCTGGAAAAGACCCGTGGACGGTGCAGCTACAAGTGAGACAAAAAAAAGTGTGCTTTAAAATAGACACTGGTGCTGATGTCACCGCCATGCCAGCGGAGGTGTACCATGACATTACAGGGGGGCATGATGTGAAGTGCCTGGCAGTGTCGACACGCCCATTGTTTGGGCCAGGGGGCAATGCACTCTCTGTCCTGGGCGTAGCCAGAGAAACACTGCGCAGGGGCAACAAGACAGCCATAGAGGACATTTATGTAGTCAAAGACCTCCACACTGCACTGTTGGGACGACCTGCCATAGAAAGGCTTCAGCTTGTGTGCAGGGTTGACGGCATCACCTTGGGATCAGAGGACACCAACATCTATGTAGACTCTGTCATCAGCAACATTCCTGTCAGTGGAGATTATCTGAGCAGCCTACGGGAGCACCTACAGGCAGACAGCACATGCTTTGCACTGATGGAGTACTGCACCGACGGCTGGCCCGACAAAAGCCAACTGCAGGGAGTGCTGAGACATTACTGGGCTGATAGAGCAGTGCTGACTGTGCACGATGGGCTGCTGCTGCGGGGCACGAGGCTCGTCATCCCATCAGCCTTACAAGGTGATGTGCTGCAGAGACTACACGAAGGACACCTGGGGGTGACAAAGTGCAGGGGCCGGGCCAAACAGACGGTATGGTGGCCAGGACTCAGCAGCCAGCTGAATGACATGGTGCTGAAATGTAGAACCTGCATCCAAGAGCGAAGGAACGTCAAAGAGCCGCTGATGCCAACGGAGATGCCAGACAGGCCTTGGCAAACCTTGGGAGCTGACCTATTCACGCTGAAAAACAAGACTTATCTATTAGTCGTAGATTATTTCTCAAGATATGTGGAAGTTGCGCTACTATCACCCACAAGGTCCACAGATGTGGTGGTGCACCTGAAATCCATATTTGCTCGTCATGGAATTTGTGAATTTCTTAAAAGTGACAATGGGCCCCAGTTCTCAGGTAGCCACTTTAAATCCTTTGCAGCAGAGTATGGCTTTATGCACATCACGAGCAGCCCCAGGTTTCCTCAGAGCAATGGGGAGGCGGAACGCGCTGTACAAACCGTGAAAAACTTGCTAACAAAGGCGTCAGACCCATATCTTGCATTGCTGGCCTACAGAGCAACCCCTCTACGGAACGGCTATAGCCCAGCCGAGCTGTTGATGGGGCGCCGCCTCCGCACTACAGTTCCTGCCCTTCCAACCCTGCTGAATCCAGTTTTGCCTGACTACAACGCGCTGGGGGCCAAAGAAAGGGAGAAGAGGTGGAACGACGCAAGATCCTTTGACAAGAGGCACGGAGCGAGAAATCTGGAGCCACTAATACCTGGGGAGGATGTGTGGATCACCGATGCACGAGTCCAGGGCAAAGTGCTATCTACACACAATGCACCTCGCTCTTATATCGTCCAGGTGCCTCAGGGCACACTGAGGAGGAACCGGCAGCACTTGGTGCCGCTGCAGACCAACAGTGAGGTAGTCGACGCTGATGAGCCACCAGTTGGAGCATCACCCAGCGGAGAGGGCCCCACCACAGAGACTGTGCGGACAAGGTGTGGGAGAGAGGTTAGAAAGCCGAAGAGACTTGATTTGTGATTTATTGATCTGTTTTCTACAATAAAGAAAAAGAGAGAGTGAAATGTGATGTGAAAATGTTCTGTAAACCTGTTACATTTACCTGAAACCTGAAAGAATAGTTCACAGTATGGTAACGTGTAAGTTATTTTATTTCTATTTTGCATGCTTAGATCAGGGACAGGTCTTCCAGCAAAAGGGCAGAATAAACCCCTTAAGACCTGCAGAGACAAAGGTAGTCCACCCTTTGTTCTCAAAGAAAGGGAGATGTGGTATTATGCAATAATAGTGTAAGGCTGAGCAGAGGGGCACTAGGACCCTGCCAGAAGCCAGGCTCCAGTAACCTGATGTGACTGGAACCCAGGGTGTGGGCAGTTGGAGAGAGAGGCCTGGGCTTACACGAGGCTGTTGCAGTTGCTGCTGTTATTGTACAGATTAAAGGTATACTCTGTTTACGTCGTGGTACGAGCCTTATTACAAGCATAACTCGACAATACACAATCTAATTTTCCTTCCATGAAGATTACTGCCCTTGGGAATTAATATGGGAATTCAAAATTCAATATTTGTAAGACACTATATCTTTGGACTAAAGATTTAAACACTGGATATTAATAGACTGTGCAAATCGGGGTCGGCAAAAGTTTATAATAAATCAATAAACCGCTGGTCTTTTTGTTTTGGTAAATTGCTATAATTTAGACAAATCTTGGCAGACGTGGACTTAGACCAAGTTGATTACAGGAAGCCAAATTCAGTTAACCATTCCACTTTAAAAGCTGCAGCATAACCATTTAAGTTTAAATTGAGGAGCCTGGGTATTTGAAAGGAGATTGTAAATTTAACAAACTTGATGCTAGTTTTGAAGTAAATAGAAACACACATTAGAATCTAAACATAGCAGGGTAAGGGAAATATTAAGTGTAGTGGGTTTTATTCTTGTCCTAGAACAGTAAATGCTGAAGAGGCAATTAAGCTTGGTGAAAGATCTATCCAATTATTCCTTGCCCCACGCTTGCTCTCTCCATTTCCTGGCCCAAATACAAGAAAGAAAGACCTCGGGACATGTGAACTGCTTTTCGATCAATGAGCACAACTGAAGAGTAGACACTGTTGTAATGGAGGACACGTGGCAACTGATTTACGCATAATACAATCCCACAAACAGAAATGTGATATGACTAGATAATCTGTTTTTAGTGATGTTAATTAAGGGATAAATACAGGCCGATCACTCTGGACAGCTCCCTTGCTGCTTGAAATAGTGTCAGGGATTCTTTTGCATCTGCTTGAGAGAGCAAATGGAGCCCTGGTTTAACATCTCAGTTGAAAGATGGAATCTTTGACTGGAGCAAACCAACCCTCCCCCCACTTTCCACGCCTGTGTAACACTGGAGTGCTTGCTCATTTCTTGTGCTTAAATCGCTGGGGACTTGTACTTGACAGATGAAAAGAATGTCTTTCAGTAACTGGTGGGAAGCCACAGGGAATGCTGTGGGACCGTGGCTATTTATAACCTGTTAATGACTTGTATAAAGCAACTGTCTACTCTAGGCAAAGTTTGTTGATCATATGAAGATAAGTGGGCTAGCAAGTTATGAGAGGATACAAAGAGGCTGCAAAGGGATTTAGATAGGATACGTGAGTGGGCAAGAAATTGGCAGTATAACATGGGAAATGTGAATAAGGGTCCCAAACTGAAACGTCATTCCTCCCTATCCTTTTTCTCCAGAGATGCTGCCTGACCCGCTGCAATTTCTCTAATATTTCTATTACTCTCTCGCACTACCTTGTACTTGTGAATAGCACACAAACAAAGCTTTTCACAGTATCTTGATACACGTGATAACAAGAATCTGATACCAATACCAATTAGGAATCTGAAATCTTCTACACTGGAATTAAGGCGGTGGAGTCATTAAATAAACCCAAGGCAGGCATTTGACCCAAGTGGGACTCAAAGGTGATGTAAGTAATATTGAGGTCATGTTCTAATGAAATGGTGCAACATGCTGGAGGAACTCTAGCCTGCTCTAGCTCCCAATTCTAGTGTTCTTTAAGAGCTTAATAAATCGTTGTTTCAAAGGGATGGTTGCTTACATAAAAGGGCTGGCCAAGTATTTGGTGGTTTATGATGTTGGATTGTTGGTCTCTGGTACTGTGTAATATGAGGAGTTAGAATTTGGACTTGGCAGAAGTTTTAGTTGTACCAGGTGGGACTGGAAGTGCTTGAAATAAAAAATATGATAAAGCTTTCAATATTTATCTGACCTAATCACTAAAGGGCCTGTCCCACTTGGGCGACCTAATCCACGAGTTCTGGCGAGTTCACAACGTCGTAGGAGGTCTTCGTAACTCTCCTTCATGCTCGAGAGTGGGCTCCGCGTACACGAGGCCTCAGCTAGGCCATGGCGTTTTTTTCAATATGTTAAAAAATGCCCGCGAGTAAAAAAAGGTCATGAAAAAAATCAATACTTTTTTTTAGTTTAATCGTAGTAGGTCGGCACGTTAGTCGTAGGTAATCAAGGGTAGTTGAAGGTAGTCGTAGATAGTATTCATCATAGTTGAAGGGAGGTCAAAGGAGGTCGTCTTCACTCTCCACAATTCGGTGTCCAATTTTCCCGAAGTTAGTCATAGCTAGTCCTCGACATAGTCGAAGGAGGTCTTCAACATGTTATTATTTTAAACTCTTCTAAACTCGCTAATTAAGTTGCCCAAGTGGGACAGGCCCTTCAGTCAGACCAAACTAGTCACGACCATTTTAGATTTTGGAAAGTTGGTCTCTGTCTTTTAGTATGGTATTATACATATTATAATATAGGGAAGCGTTAACAAACAAATGAGCATGAATGTTATTACTTACCAACCTAGAGAGATAACCATTCTGTTCAAAATATAATGTTTATTATTATATATAAAAATATATATGTGTTTACTTGAGACCCAAAATGCTGGAGTAACTCAGCGGGACCGGCAACCTCTGGAGAGAAGGAGTGGGTGACATTTCGGGCCTAGACCTTTCATCAGACTGATGTCAGGGGAGTGGGCGGGACAAAGATAGAATGTAGTCGGAGACAGTAGGACTGGTGGGAGAAGAGGGAGGAGATAGAGAGGCAAAGCAAGGGCTATTTGAAGCTAGAGAAGTCAATGTTCATACTGCTGGGGTGTAAGCTACCCAAGCGAAATAGGAGGTGCTGTTCCTCCAGTTTGTGCTGGGCCTCATTCTGACAATGGAGGAGGCCCAGGACAGAAAGGTCAGATTGGGAAAGGGAAGGGGAGTTGAAGTGCTGAGCAACCGGGCGATCAGGTAGGTTAAGACAGACTGAGCGGAGGTTCAGCAAAATGATCGCCAAGCCTGCGCTTGGTCTCACCGATGTAAAAAAGTTGACACCTGGAACAGAGGATGCAGTAGATGAGGTTGGAAGAGTGTACTTGTGAGTATTTGTGTGTGTGTGTGTGTGTGTGTGTGTGTGTGTGTGTGTGTATATATATACACTGAACTTTTTTTCTTTCTCGTTTATCATATTATTTACAGTGTATTATGTTTACATATTCTCTTGTGCTGCAGCAAGTAAGAATTTCATTGTTCTGCCTGGGACATATTACAATAAAACACTCTTGACTTGAATAATTTGATGCTTTTTACTGCTGGTTAAGGTAATGCATGTCTGATTTCAATTTTTTTTTAAATTGCTTTTAAAAAGTGTTATTTCTTCTTGTTCCAACTGGATCTAATTTGCACAACACCAATTCCATTAATTAGAGGAGGCGGGCAGAGGTTACTGAACACTAGTAATTTGTGTAAATTGAATTTGAATGAAATAAAACTGTATTTGGTTTGCATTATTGTGGATCTCATGGTACGAATAGAACTAATTGATTTTATTAATATAAAACTCTACAGTACTGCCTATTGACTAATGCAATGCCTAATTATTGTTGGTCACTGTAGTTTAAGACAGTAAATGTCCAAGAATGCCAGCTGCTTTTCCTTCCTGTGACTCGGTCTGGCTTTGGTAGGATAATTACGTTCATTGGTTAATGTACAATTACATTACCCATGTCCACAAATCATTTAGTTATTACTACATTCAATATTAGGCAGTTGCAATATGAATCGGCTCTGAAATGTAATGTATCTGCACGGCTACGACTGTTCATTGGGAATAGGAATATTTCAATAAGTCGACTATCTTTTCTGTCACATTGCATTCAATGTGAAACAGTTTGTATTGAACAGTGCAAGGAAGGTCCAAAATTCATTTGAGATTTTTAATCCTCCTGGAAGCTGGTGTCAATGAACTGGGTTAAAATTGTACATTGTTGTCGTGATTTACTTCATGTGTAGCATTCACTGTTGTCTCCGTTCCCTTTGTGTGTTTTCTTAACTATGTTGGCAACACTTTGATGTTACTTCATTAAATAACTACTTTGTTGTCCAGCCAGCTGCAAAAGTATATACAGATATCTATCTCACAAACCTGATGTGACCTGATCATTGCTCATGCATAATATTTCTGAATGTAAATACTTCAGTTTAAGTCTAATTTTATTACATTAAAGGTTGTGGATTTAAAACACAGAACAGTCCAGAAAGAGGCCCTTTGGCCCACAATGTCAAGATGATGCCAAATTAAACTAATCTCCTCTGTCTGCACGTGATCCATATATCTCCATTCTTTGCATATCTATATCTAAACACCTCTCAAAGGACACTATTATATCTGCCTCTGCCGCCACACATTTGGATAGATGTATGCACAGGATGGGCTCGGAGGAAAATGGGCGAAATGTGGGCAATGGCTCAATTGAACATTATTATCGCATGTACTGCGATGCAGTGAAATTCCTTTTTTGCATAGAGTTCAGTTAAAGTATAAATAAGCACAATATTAGAATCTTAGTTCTTCCTCCTCGTGTCCGGCCATCTTCTATATCACGTCTTTCCGGTCGGTCAGTGACGGTTGTCGGTCAGTGGTTGCGGAATTGGCTACTTCAGTCAGGAATAGTACACTGAAACATTGTACAAGAGTCGCCATGTTTTGGCATCATTCTCCATGATTCAAGTCCCAAGTTGTTATAAATGTAGAGTTATTAGTTATAAAGGCCATTGTCCTGACGGTGATTCAAGGTAGCCCTGGTTGAACAAAATTGTTTGTGTCATCCACAGCGCTGTGCCACTGGAGGCCGTGTCCGATCTGGGCACTCGGCCTCTTGGAGTGCTGCTCCATCCAGTCGAGCCCCATGAAAGACAGAGACATTTCACCATGGTGGTGAAGTCACCATTCTCGTTTTTGAAAAAATACTGATACTGTGCTGCATCTGACTTGTCTGTTTGATCTCCAATAGAACAGTTTGTCAACACATTTACTACTGAGGATTTTTACTCGGCAGCTGGGTTAAAATACAATGGAAAAAATTGTGTGAAATCGAGGATCAATTTTACATGGTATTAGTCCCAACATGCCTTACTGAATGGCAATATGATTATAAGTACAACAATGTCCTTCCATTTTACAAGTTTTAATTTTATGGGTAGGAGGCAGTGAAGAAGAGAAACAGATTTGCTTTTAAAGCCAAGAACACAAGAACTTCTGGAAACATTTAAAGAGTAAAGTCAGTGTAATGAAATGCTATTGCTGTGCTTGGAATGCATTTTATCCTTGCCTGATAGTAACTTCATCCTGTTGAGAGGAATTTTTAAGCCAATCCGCTGTAATTGCAAAGAGAAAAATAAGAGCAGAATATAGCGTTATAGAAGGAAAGACCCAAGTCTGCAACAAGATAAATTGGCAACGTTAAATTGGATATTTAACATTGCCTATTTCCTTCGCTCCATAGATGCTGCTGCCCCCGCTGAGTTTCTCCAGCATTTTTGTCTACCTAAGATAAATTGGAAGATCAGGATTACAGCCTAGTTTATGGGAGAACCGTTCAGTAGCCGATTGCAACGGGGAAGAAGTTGTGTTTGAATCAATTGCACACCAAAAAACAAAGGGAACCTGCTTGAATTTGAGGCTTGTAATTTTCAGATTGCCATCCAAGCCATGCGTTTAATTCTTTTTCGGGATAAACGGGTCAAAAATGTTTATTGGTGGCAAGAGGAGAGCCATCTCAAGAGACACCGATAACATACTAGGAAGAGAGGAGCTCTACCATTGCATGCTGAACCGGAGCCTTGACCAAATTACTTGGAAAAAGTATTAGTGGCATCATAAAGTGGAATATAATTTTAGTCAAGGTGGTTCCAGGGATTGCTGGGTTGAGGGAAAAAGTATAGAATGTGGGCCTTTGTTAAAAAAGCAGAGTGCAAAATAAGTTGGCAAGTAATCAGAGCAAAGGACAAAAGCTATTTTGATAACGTGGTAGAAAATTAAAAAGGCATTAAGTTACCGATTTATAGCTAAATATAGAGAGTATTGGCAGGTGATAGTGGATGAGGTAGAAGCATACAGGAAATTTGTTATTCAGGAGTTTTTAATTCTCTGATAGGCAGAGAAAGCATTTGATTATTATCTAATTGCATGGGAAGGTTGTGGTTCTGCCTAAAACGCCCAGCAGGGCCTGTGGTGAGGTTGGTGGTGTAATATAACTGATTAGACTGCTAGGCCATTTTTGAGGGTTTGGATCTGGAGTTAAAATTGGTTGGGGTTACCAGATCTGCTTCGCTAAAGGATGTTAATGAATCAGATGGGCTTTGATGACATTCCAGTATAGTAAGGAGCTGATGAAAAATGTTGTGGTGCATATTTTGTTGCCTATTCTTACTGACTGTGGTCTATGAGTCAGGATGTTGATGATCCAGTTGCAAATGTGGGTATTACCACATCCTTCCCATAGTGTGGCTAACAAAACCGTACACAGTACCCCGAATGCGGCCTAACTAATGATTAATTTGACAGCTGCAACATGACATCCCACTCCAATATTCAATGACTAATGAAGGCAAACATGCCAAATGCATTTGCGATCCCCTCCACCTGTGTCGCCAAGCTTCCTGCGGAAGTGGAGTTTGTTTACTGGACGTCTCCAGAAAGACCTCTCTCTGCTCAGTGAACTGCAGTTGTCAGATTTTCACTTGGGTGTGTGCGCATTCAGAGAGCAAGTCCTAATTGATCATCAGCTCATTACCTGGAGCATTGGTTCAGGTACTGAAGGCTGGGTGATTTAAGGGCCTGTCCCACTTGGCGATTTTCTTCGGCGACTGCCGGCATCATTGACTGACGGATCAGGTCACCAAAAAATTTGCGGATTTGAGGCTGCATGATGACGTATGACGAACGGTGTTTTTTCAAGTGTTGCGACATTTCTTTTTGTCGCCACTGGATTTTGAAATGTTCAAGATCTTTTGGTGACACTGATTTGACGCCGGCAGTCGCCGACAAAATCGGCAAGTGGGACAGGCCCTTTAGGCTGCAGTTGTGTACAGACCTCTTGGCAGTTTTCACATTGGGGTGTACAAACTGACCAACGTGAAATACCATTTATGGGGATTTCACTTCCTCGGGCATCAGGAGAAGCAAAATGGGGTTCATGCAACAAAGCCAATGCATTTGGGAAATGTCCTCTGGGTGTTTTAAGACAACTGTATTTTGTTCTGTGAGAGGATCAGGCCATTGATCATTGAATACTTTGCCAAAATTGGCAAGCAAACTTATTTCCACATCGGATGTGGATATTCAGCATTTTATACCTATTAATGATTTGACTTTTTTTTTAAATAGCAGTGATTGTGAAGGAACATTTTGACAATGTGGACCAAAATATGCTACTTGGTTTGACAAAGAGTCGGAAACCAAGGTTCTATATTTAAGTATGTAGGAAGGAACTGCAGATGCTAGTTTAAAGAGAAGGAATGGGTGAAGTTTCTGAAGAGAAGGAATGGGTGAAGTTTAGACTGAAGAAGGGTCTCGAACTGAAACGTCACCCAATCCTTCTCTCCAGAGATGCAGCCTGTCCTGCTGAGTTATTCCAGCACTTTGTGTTTTATATTTAAGTAATGCCTGGCTGTTAATACTTGGAGGGACTGCAGCAAAGGCTCCGGGCAGAGAAGATTAAATGGAGATTAGATACAAATGTTCATGTAAGGTCTTTGTAAAGTAATTAGAAATTATTCCCATAGGTGAAGATTGTCTCACAATCTGTGTCAGAGGGCATGGATTTTCAGTAGCATGTAGATGAGCCAGAAGTGTAATGCAGTGAGTTATAATATGGAATGCAGTGCCTGAATAATTAACTTCAAAGGTTTGCAGTAATGTGTCGGGTAGCTTTTTCAGTGAGCTTGCAGACAAGCTGCGCTGAATTCTTGTAATCATGTCATTCTAAAATCAGTTTGCGTTTCAATATGAAGTCTGAAGGTACCTAGCCCAAAAGGCATCTGTCCGTTTCCCTTCACTGATGCTATCTGACCCGCTGAGTTTCCCCAGTGCTTTTGTTTTTGGCGTTTCAGTAATATTTTTTGAGGGAGAAATGGTAGACTATTTCTACCTGCTATTTAACTGGAGAATTCTTGCATTCATCTAAAAATGTGATAGGTTCCTGTTTTAATGGGAAGACTTCATCGCCATTACAGTGAAGTTAGCCTAGAAAATATATAATTTGCTAAAACTTTGCTTTTGTTTAATCTCAGCCTTTTTACAATGCAGTACAGGTATATACAATGCACTTTCTCTTTGGCTTTTACAAACTCTAGGTATTTCTTTTATTTTAAAGCAAAATTATCATGGACACTTGTGGTTTAACTGCTTTTCTTATTAAAACAGTGTAGAAGATGCACTTGTTTAAATTATGGATTTTCAAAAAAGCCAGCAAAAGACTCAGAATTGTCAAGATTGAAACTACCCTAAATGCGAATATGCAGAACGCTATCTGTATTCGGGGGAATTGTATTGAACATTCATATTTTATTTACAAATACTTCTGGACTTACTGTATATTTCTGCCACCTTTTAAAACATTTTGTACTTGTCACATTGCCAGGAATGTATCCATAACAAGGCCTGGAGTTGCACAGTGCACATGTAAATATAGCAGTCTCCCGAATGGTCTTTTTAATTTTGATGCTTTGAAGAGTTTCCTGGATTTTGATCTATTTACACTAATGGAGCAGAAGACACATGCAATAAGATTAGCATCTGATTACTAAATTCTGTAGAGCTGCTGAACTGAAGTAGTTTTGGCGTGATGTTAGGGGACAGAGGGTGCTGTTGGAGAATTGCTTTTTACACACTGGAGTCCTGTAACGAGCGGTGCACCACTGGGATCCATAGTGGGGTCCACTGTTATTTATATTGATGGTTTGGATGCAAATGTAGGTGACATGGTTAGTAAGTTTACAGATATCGCTCAGGTTGGTGGTTTAGTGGACTGTGAAGAAGGTTATCTATGATTACAATAGGATCTTGATCAACAGGGCCAATGGGCTGAGAAATAACAGGTGGAGTTTAATTACAATAAATGTGAGGTATTACATTTTGGTAGGATAAACAGGCAGGACTTGCAAAGTAATTGGTAGAGTCCGGGAGAGCGTTGTAGGACGGAGAGATACCTAGGGGTTCAAATCAATAGTTTCATGCATGTGGTGACAGGTGGACAAGATGGTTAAGAAGGCGTCTGGCACTCTTGCCCTCATCAGTCAGGGTAATGAGTATGGGATGTAGATACACAGAAGTGCAGATGATGGTTTACGTCATTTATTCATGTTCACCAGAGTTGCTGCCTGACCCACTGAGTTGGGGTCAAGGAAAGAGCGTTCACGTCGCTGCCCTGTTTCCACCAATCTTTCCACCACCACGTACAAGAAGGGCAAGACGGACACCATTGTGTGCAGATGCCGAGACGTGTGTTCAGCTCTGGCTGAACAACTTCTGATCTTGTGTGTGGACTCGATAAGGAGACCCACTGAGTTACTCCATTTGTTTGTGTTTAAGAAACTCGTACATGATGGAGTCCTGTGTACAATTCAAGTCACTCTTGCATAGTCATATTGCCACTCAATATGATTTATGAATATGTTACTGGGCTAGAAGATGCTGGATTGACTGGGTCTTTTTTTCCCTGTAGGATGTAGGAGACTGACCTTGTAGATGTATATAAAATTATGATAGATATCATCATGGTCAATCTCTTTCTCAGGATGGAGGAGTCTAAAATAGAGGCTTATGTTTAAGTGAGCGGCAAAAGATTTAAAAGGGACTTGAGGGGCTTCTTCTTTCACAAGAAGTTGGTGGGTGGGTGGTATAAACTGCCAGAGGATGTGAACGAGGTAGATACATTTACCATTTTTAAACTATATTTAGATAGATTTGTAGATAGGGAAGGTTTGAAGAGATTGGGCCAAATGTTGTGATATGGATTAGTTTGGTTATGCAACTTGGTCAGCATGGGCTGCCGGACCTATTTCAGTCCTGAATAAATCTACGTCTTACAAATTGCTGCAGCACATCCGGAATGCAACCATTTGGCCTATTATGTCTGGTCTGGCTATTATCTCTAATTCCATCTCGTAGCTGCTGCAGTTTGGTGTCTTCAAGTGCGCATCCAAATACTTTGTACATCAAGTAGGAGTTGCTGGCTCTCCACCCTTTCAGCAATGAGTTCTAGGTGCTCAAAACCTTCCAGCTGGAAGAAATATCTGCTATCCCTCATCCTTTTACTTCCATTATACCTCCTTGACCCCTGGTTTATAACCTTCTGTTTTCAGCTCAATTACATATCCCCTTGGTCTCATTCAAACAAAATGTATCCAGCCAATCTAACATTTTCTTCAATACCAAAATTCCGTAGTGTTGACAGCAGCCATGGAATGCTCCCGTGAGCAGGAATTCCTCAGACAGCCCTTGACCAATTTTCCTGTGCATCGTGCTCCACGGCAACTTGGGTGTTTTAGTTCCATGCTGCTGTCTTCTGTTGAACAATGCCTTGTCATCACGACTTTCTGCATTTCATCTGCCTCTCTTTTTCGCTCTTGTATCGACGTCTGAATTTAACTTGTGGCAATTAAGTTGTGCTGACTAATCTGTTGTAACCTGAGCTTTGTTGGTGGCTAGAGACACAAGAAACAAGACATAAGATGATAGTAGATCCTCCTCTGGGACAAGCACGTAAAGAGTTGCCCGGCTGCTGGAATCTGGATCGACAAGCACGGGAAGTGTGGGGTGAGGGAGGGGTGAAAGGTGAGCGTGAGACTGGTGGGTGCTAAGCAGCAGCACAAAGGCTGCTACTGCTAGACCCTGATGAGTAAGGGAGATGATGATGGGAACAATTAGAGGATTAGGATAGAATGCCATTTATTGTCATGCAACAGACATGGTTCGAACGGAATTTCGTTCCTGCAGTCATTACATAAAAAAACCAAGACAAACAATTTACATAAACATCCATCACAGTGAATCTCCAAACACCTCCTCACTGATGGAAGGCAAAAGTCTTGATTCTTCCCTGTTCTTTATTCGTCTCCCGCACTCTAGCAGTCCAACTGCTGCGTCGAGGCGACTGGGGCTCCCGATGTTAAAGCCCCCAGCGGGCAATGGTAAGTCTTGCGTCCGTTAAAGCCGCGCCGAGCGATGTAAGGCCCTGCTCCGGGTCTTGATGTTTGAGCCCCCGGCGGGTGACGGTAAAACCTGCGGGCATTAAAGCCACGCCGGGCGATGTAAGGCCCTGCTCCGGGTCGTTTTAACCCCACGATTCGGGCGCGAGACGTTGCCGTTGCGGGAGCTCCGAAATGTGGTCTCTCAGCAGGGACCTGCGAGCTCCCGATGTTACCGTCCACAGGGCCTGCAGCCGGAGCCTCCGAAGGTCCGAAGTCAGGTCGCAGCCGCGCGCCACCACAGCTCTCCACACTCCGAAGCCAGCCAGCTCCGCGATGGTGAGCCTGCAGGCTCCACGACTGGAGACCCGACAGGGAAAAGGTCGGGTCCCCGTACAGGGAAGAGATTAGAAAGTTTCCCCCACCCTCCCACATATACACATCTAAAAAATAAAACCAAAAACATACACCTAACGGGACAAAAAGAAAGAAAAGACGGACGGACTGCAGTCGAGCCGCTGCCACAAGGTGCCGCCACATCCAATAAGGAGAGGGGTAAAGGGAAGATGAGCATTGAGGATGGAGAGATCTGGCAGGTGATGTGTGGGGAGTGAATGGATGGAAACAGAAGAGGGTTGAAATTGGAAGGCGTGAGGGGAATGATGGGGAAGTGGATAAAGAGAGAACTCGAGCTGTATAAGAAAGGGGGTGCACAGGAGGCAAGGGAGAATTCAGTGTTTACTTCTGGGTTGTAGACTACCCAGGAAGAATATGAAGAACTGTTCCTCTGATTTGCATTGGGCCTCACCGTGGCAGTGGATAAGAGACAAGGATGGACCAGGTTGATGTGGGAATGGGAAGAAGAATTGAAATGGTATGCAATTCGCTTGGTTAGACAGTGCGGACCGAGCCCATGTGCTCTGTCTCATCGAAATAGAAGAGGCAACATGGAGAGCACCAATTGCAGTAGGCAAGGTTGGAAGGGGTGCACGTGGATTTTTGCCTCGCCTGGACGGATGGTGAGAGAAGTTACAAGAACAAGTGTTGCATTTACTGTGGTTAGATTCATGATGGGGTGGTGGGGAGGGATGGACAGAGCAAGGAGTCACAGAGGGAGTGGTCCCAAGGGAAGGTGGAAAGGGATGGGCAGAAGATAATGTGGCTAGCGGTGGGATGTGTCAATGGCTCGTCATAAGAGTCATGGAGCTATATAGTACGGAGAAGGCCGTTTGGCCCTGCTGTCCTTGTTGACACAATGACTAGTCCCATTTGTTTGCGTTTGGCCCATAGCCCTCTAAATCCTTCATGTCCATATCTGTCCAAGTGTCCATTAATGATAATGATTTGCTCAATGCGTTAATACCTTCGCCATTTGGTTGTTTTTGCATTGACTAAACGAATGTCTACTGTATCAGTTCAGTAACAGCACGGAAGATTGCAGCTGCCTCTCATGGAACTTGAGAGGTGATGTTTGCTTTGCCCATCTGCTACTCAGTTAATTTGCGACTATAATCTTATTCCTGAGTAAATTAAAGTGGAATAATTTAAGCTTAATTTTCATTTATGTGCACTGTCATGCTGCTTCAATTATCTTAATAGCCGATCATTAAATTAGACATTCTACCAGGCAACAACGGCAATAAATCTGTCACATTGGATTATTAACTCTAGAGTTTTCTGTGATAGAAGCAATGTCTCTTGTTTCTTCTTTGCTGCTTTTCCTTTATGAGTGACAGTAATTTTGGGGGTGAAGATCATGGGAAAAACTGTCTAGGTAGGAAATAGTAAATAAAAACAGAAAATGCTGGAAATCCTCAGCAGGCCAGGCAACATTTATGCACAGATAAGCAATTAAAGGTTTCGGGTCCAATGCCCTTCGTCAGAACTGAACTACATGTCTCCTATCTAAAACATAACTCTGATATTGGTTTCACTGATGCTGTCTGACCCGCTGAAAATGTCATGGTTGTACCTAATTTGGGAGAGTTGCAAATGCCAGTTAGGTTACCGCTCATGAAATTGAGAGCTCTAAACTAGGAAATTGAGTGGTAAGATTCAGAAGGGATAGATAAAGAGTAGGGGTTTATATTGTAGATGTGACCAATGCAGAAGTGTAAAAGCACATGGATAGATTAAAAAGGTAAAATTGGCAAAAGGGTTTAATGAAAGCAGCATTAAGTCATTGACTGAATTCTGAGACCGCTGAGTACTTTATAAAAGGGAAATAGTGGAGGTCCAGAGAGACTTGGTGATTCAATTACAATTATTATAAAAGTGTTTTGGGTAGGAACAGCAAATAATCAGAATGGTCAGTGGGATGTTGATCTTGTATCTAGAGGATGTGTACAAGGAGTATTCCCTGCAAATAGAATGGTGTTTTCTGCCCATCACAGAACAGATCCAAGCAGTTCCCCATTACAAATACTATACTCAACCATGTGGACCACTTAACAAATTGCGCCATTTTCTACAAATCAAAAAGACAGCCATGGGCACTCACTTGATCCCAACTATGCTTGTGTCTTCATTGACTGTGTGGAGCATTTTTTCTTTCAACCATATTCTGGCACCACTCCCAACTCTTTCTCTTCTATAATGGCATTGGTGCTGCCTCCTGAACCCATGTGGAATTCATCAATGTCATCAACTTCACCTCTAACTTCCTCCCTGTCCTCAAATTTACCTGGATCATTTCTGACATCTCTCTCCCCTTTATCTTTCTGTCTCTGCCTCAGGAGACAAATTATCTATTGCAGTTTACTACTAACCTACTGGATGCCCACAGCTATCTGGACTATACCACCTTCCATCATGTCTCATGTAAGAATGCCAGCCCTTCCTCCCGGTTTCACCTCTGCCTCAGTTCTCAAGATGAGGCTCGAGGGATGAACTCGGAGATGTCAACCTTCAGGAAACAGAATCTTGAACCTTGCCTTTCATCCACCAGCCTTTGTATTCAGCACATCATTCTTCGATATTTACACACGCTCCAATGCGATCCTGTCACATCTTCCCCTCTCCACCCATGTCTTCTTTCTGCATGGCCCACTGTCTGCATGATTCCATAGGTTGCTCCGCTCCTATCTCTTCCTGTGCACTTTCCTGTCAACTGAGTGCACAGCCTGTTTCTCCACCTACACCCTGACCGCCATCATCAGGAAACCAAACAGTCCTTCCAGGCGAAGCAGAGATTCACTAGCACCTCATCTATCATCTTGGGTGCTTTCAACCTAGCTTATTCGACATTAGTGAGATGCTCGCGACTTGTCGACCACTTTGCCGAGCAGCTGTGATCTGTCCACTGTGACCATCTGGAACTCCTGGTTACCAGTTATTACATTGCTGACTCTTGCCTTCTGCGCCCCCCACCCCCTTCCCCCTACTCATTTATGCTGGCTACCTCCCCTCCATTCTTTCAAAGCAGTGGAAGGATCTTGACCCAAAATGTCTAAGGTCCATTCCCTTCATAGGTGCTACCTGACCATTGATCTACTCCAGCAGTTTGTTTCTTTGCTCCAGATTCCAGCATCTACAGACTTTTGTCACCGCTAAGGAAGGATGTATTGCATTTGCGAGTGTAGAACAGACTAAGCAGAACAATGCGTTTGCATTCCCTGTAATTCAGAAGGTGGGTGCAGTTTGTTCAAGGTTTGCACATTGTTATAAGGAATCGAATAGATTGAGTAAAAATGTTTCCATTGGCTGCGAGTCTTTGCATCGGAAAAGTAGTCTAAAAATTACACCCAAGGCTGGCTGCCCTAGTTTCTTCCACAACCTAGTTTTGAAGCATTTTGATTATAATCTTGTTGAGACTTGGCAAGGTGCCTATTAGGCATAAAAGCTCTTGAATATTGACATTGTGGTGTTCAAGCTCAATCGGAATAATTCCATAAATTGTAATCAAGATACTTCAAGATAAATTATCGGGTTCTCTTTGTTCTTTAGCTGGAATTAAAATACAAGATAACTTTCTATTTTAAGAAAATATGCTATTGTTTCATAGAAAATAATTTACTTTGAAAGATGTATTGGATATGAACATCAAAAGAGGGTCTCCAAAACCGTTTTCTAATTTCCATTCAATGCTGCTTTTTTTCTCGTGAAGCTGTGGTGACTTCTCTTGCTTTCGGTATCAGAAAGGTGGATGGTGGATTTTTTAATATGCTGCAGCTGTTCCCTTACCAGGATGTTGTTTAGTCATTTGGCTTTTTACCAATATTAACAGAACCTCAAAGATTATATTTGTTCTCGCACATGGTTTCTAAGGTTATGCAAGATGGTTGTTCTTTCTGGTTTAAACAATTATTAGCAAGCAATTGAATCACCATTAATCATTGAGAATACACAAGGATTTGAGTAAAGAATCAATAGTGTACTAATATGGGACTTTGGTATGTCTATCTTAAAGTATTGAATATATATTTTGTCTCTTACTTTAAAAAAAAAAGATCTACATAACATCCAGGAAGTGCAATATAGATTGATATATACCAGGGAGGGGTATGGAGTTTGTTGTATGATTGAGCAGGCAAGGCTTGTATTCTCGAGAGACTGAGAATCAGAGAAGATCTAATTAAAACTACATAATATTTACAGGGCTATGGCACTGAGGGCGTTTTCCCCATTTGAGAAGTTTAGAATGTGATTATAATCTCAGATTAAGCGACAATCATTTTGGGGTTGAGATGGGGAATGTTCAAATGTTTTCTCAGTAAAGGTGAAGTCACTAAATTCATTAGAAAAAAGCACCCTGATAGCTTTGTGGATATTAAGACAATTGAGAAATAATTGGAGAAAGTGTAGAAATGGCTTTGAGTGGGTAGATCAGCTACCATCTTGAATGGTGTGCAAGATGGCCTGCTCATGTTTTTACGAACAACATCCATCATTGATATTCCTAAATTCAATCTGATTGTAGTTTGTAGGAAATTAATATTTGAT
The DNA here is from genome assembly GCF_028641065.1 of Leucoraja erinaceus. NCBI lineage: Eukaryota > Metazoa > Chordata > Chondrichthyes > Rajiformes > Rajidae > Leucoraja > Leucoraja erinaceus. The sequence continues at coordinate 18,384,157 of NC_073395.1, read as the reverse complement.
TTTCAACCCAGGTGAGCTAGTAATATTTTTTGTGTTTTCTATCTGTTGAATGGGTTTGCAGAAGGTGATTTGCTGTACCTCATGTCATGGAAATAGTAAAATGATGTAACAACAAACACACAAAGGCACATATCAAGATTATTCTGAGAACTTTTTATTCAGTTCACATTGCAGCAGGTGAAATCTTCATTAAATGTTTGTCTCCATAGGGTTGGCATGTGCATAGTCTGCTAAATATGTTTGGGATGAGAAATTATCATGTACTCGTTTCATGCTGCTGCTTCCTCTTGATCTTCACTTTTCTACCCAAATTTTAAATTAAATAATAGAATTTGCTTTAATTTGCTGTATCTTGTTCACTGATATTTTTGTTTTCTTTTTGAGGGGATATATCTAATTGATTTGATCTAATCGTATTTAATTTTAACCTTAGTAGACTGAGTGCCTTAGCTGTTATGTCAGCCATGAGTGGTCAAAGTTAGCAAAATGTACTGACGAGATTTAAAATATTTGAAGTTTGTAAACTGATACTCAAGATCCTGAGCTCTATAGGGAGAGGTTGGACAGGCTAGGACTTTGTTCCTTGAAGTGCAGGAAGCTGCGATGATTTTATAGAGATGTATAAAATCATGAGGGGAATAGATAGAGTGAGAGAACTAGGAGGTTTGGGTTTAATGTGAGAGGTGAAAGATTTAATGAATGGCTTGGGCCATGGGGTCTGTTCATATCATATCACCTTATGACTATAAAAAATGTTTGGGAGATGGATGGTTGTTGCTTGGGTGCTCTTTGCTGGAGCAATGCATGACGTTCTCCCTTTTGCCTACTCTGATCCCTTAGTATTGTCAAAGACAAGTACAGATAGAAAGTAGAAAATATTCCATCCATTTATTTTGATCTTTCAGTCTTCTCACTGCTGTCAGATGTATATGTTTCCAAGTTTGATGTAAACATTACCATTTCAGTTCTGACAGATACATGCATTTTATAAAAACTTAAATCTTTGTACTTGTGTGCAACGTTTTAAAAAGCTGCAATGTGGTGGAATTTTTTCCCCTCCTACATGATTACAGTGGGTGATAAGGATATTGGTTTGACGTGTAATTATATGATGGACCTCATCTGGGGAAGCCTCAATATTTGACTTGTTCGGTTCTGGTAAAACGTTAAGGCTATTGAGATAATGGCCTTTATCACTAAAAGCACTTTGAAGGATTGTTTGGAGATGCATGTGTCTGGAGATGCTGGAATCTTGATCAGTCTGAAGGATAAACATTTCAGTACGTTTCCCTCCATGGCTGCTGCTTGACCCCAGATGTGCTCCCATGTTTTAAATGCCTTGTAGAGGTTTTCCGGTCAAGCAAAGATCTTCAGGTTCTTGCTAATTCTAAGTTTTAGGTCTCCAATTGGACTGTTCTACATGGCATGTTTGTGTAAGAATTGAATTTATGGAATTTCTTCTCCTTTACCATTTTTATGGAATGTTCATTTTTTTTCTTTCTGAGTGGGCATTATGTCAGTACAGGTGCACAACCTTTTATCCGAAAGCCTTGGGACCAGACACTTTTCGTAATTCAGAATTTGTCGGTCTTCGGAATGGAAATTTTTTAGCGTAGATTTTAATGGCTGGCTCAGTGGTAGAGTGTTCGGCTCGTATCCGCAAGGTCGCGAGTTTGCGCCTTGATCCCGGCAGTTACTCGGTCGCGAGTTTGAGTCTTCAATGTCGTTTTTTCTTGCAGAATAAATGTTTGTATGAAATGCAGTGTAGGAGAGGTGTACTGACTGTGTGGGCAGAACTTTGGAAGTGATTGCCCACCAGTCTAAAAAGCCGCTGTGTCTCCCTGTCCCTGGGATAGTAGGGTTGCGATCAAACAGCACAATACCCCCCTCCCCCTCCAACTCCAGAGGAATCTTCTCCCCGATGGGCCGCTACGGCGACAAGTGGCAGTTCGCCCACAGCCCGAGCTGCGCCACCCCAAGAACAAGACGTACCATCAGCACACCATCAGCTTCTGCCCCTACATGTTCCTTTGGAGTTGGAGCGGGGCTGGGCTGGAGTTGCTGCTGGCTGTGGGTCTCTGGGATCTCTGTGCTTGCAGTGGGCCTGGGGGTCGCTGTCCCGTTGGTCCTGACGTCTCTGGCCACCCCCCTGGACTGGAGCTGAGACTGGGAACTGTACTGCCCTTGCCCCCCTCACTCTGCAACTGCAAACAACCCCACTCTCCTGCAAGGGCGGTACAGTTCCCGGAGGATAGCAGGTTCCCTGAGACGTCAGGACCAACAGGAACCCGCTCCCCTATGGGCCCCTACGACGCCCCGAGCTGCGCCCCGTCATCCGCAACCCAGGTTCCTCTGTAGTTGGAGCGGGGCTGGGCTGGGCTGCTGTTGGCTGTGGGTCTCTGGGATCTCCGTGGTTGCGGTGGGCCTGGTGGACGATGGTCCAATTGGTCCTGACGTCTCCGGTGACTCGCACCGATCTGCTGCCATCGCCGACGTGAAAACAGTGCAAAGCTCCCGCGCCGGTGCAATGAGCGGGGAGCTGGAGAGGGGAGGAATGGGGTCACACACATGGCCGGGGAGCAGAGGGGTGTAGGTGGGGTGAAACTGAAGGGAGCGACAATCTGCTGCTGCCTGCACGCTGAGTTAAAAGGTTCCCACGCAAGACTCACGATACACTGTGTATCGTGTCTACCGTGGGAAAGTTTTAACACAGCGGACAGGTAGCAGCATATTGTCAATTATTAACCCTCCCGCGCAATATACCCTCACCTCCTCTTTTATGGATGGGGATTTAGTTCCCCTTTCTTCGAGGACCGACCGGAGGTTCCGCTGTCACCTCTGCGGGCCGCCCTCGGTGAACGTTTTCAAGGACCTTTCTTCAAGGACCGAAAAAATGTCGCTATTTGGAGGTTTTCGTTATTTGGATCGTCGGATAAAAGGTTGTGCACCTGTATAAAAATAAAATGTGTTTTTGTTTAGCCCTTTATTTGCTGCCTGCACTTAAAACTCAGGAAATGTTTGAATGTGACTGGGCTAGCCACGTAACTTGGTTGGATTTGACAAGTTGGACTTGAGGGCCTGTTTCTGTGCTATATAACTCTGTAACTATGTAGAAAATTGATGTTTTTGGCTTACAGAAGGGACGGTTAACGGAACCCAAAAACTACCTGTCTCATGAAATCTTTGGATCTCAGTTTTGAATGAGCTTTAACTACTTATTAGGAGGAATCATTGAATGAGGCTCTGCAACATTCTGTGTTAGTGAATTCAAAAGGCTTACCATCTACCAAGTTTAAAAAAAATCTCTCCTAAATTTATGTTGCCTATGCATCACATGAAACTGTAGCTGATAAAAATTGTGTAGATTTCATCCAGATCATTCAGTGAAAGGCTTGGATAGAGTGGATGTGGAGAGGATGTTTCCACTAGTGGGAGAGTCTAGGACTAGAGGTCATAGCCTCAGAATTAAAGGATGTTCCTTTAGGAAGGAGATGAGAAATGATTTCTTTAGTCAGATTAGAGAATCTATGGAATTCTTTGCCATAGTGGTTGTGGAGGCCAAGTCAATGGATATTTTTAAGGCTGGGATAGATAGATATATTATAGATTAGTACGGGTGTCAGCGATTGTGGGGAGAAGGCATGATGGAGTAGACTAGATGGGCCAAATGGCCTAATTCTGCTCCTATCACCAATGACTTATGACCCGCTGCGTTCCTCCCGAAATTTATGTTTTTGAATGACTTAACCTCCTTAGAAAATTGAGATTCCTGGACAAACAGCCAATACCTATACAGCGGATAGTGAATGAAATTGTGAGTCTAGCTGTGGTCAAGGACTGGGCGAACTTGCATTAATGAAGCCAAATAGTCTGCTGAAGCCAGAATCTGGAACAAAAAACAATGCTGGAAGGATTCAGCGGGTCAAGGAACATCTGTGAAGCCAGATGTAAACTGATGTTTCGGGCCAAGTATTGTATTAATGTTCTCTGGAGGTGAAGGGTTTAAATATTGACCATTACACTTGTGGTAACTAAATGTTTCTGATATATTCCAAATAGCAGGTAGACAAAAATGCTGGAGAAACTCAGTGGGTGCGGCAGCATTTATGGAGCGAAGGAAATAGCAACCTTGTCCACATTTCCAGAGCCATTAAAATAAAAAGTGAATGATTCATCCTAATAAGTAGGTTGAAATTCAGAACAAGATGACAACATTTCAGATATTAAGTAAAGCTGATTAAAACATTTCTTTGCATACACGGTATGCTGCCACAGAACTCTAGAAATCCAAAGATATTAGAGCAAGTAACATGATGAACAGAAAACTTAAAATGAGTGAAGAATATTAAGAGAGACATATGAAAAGCCAAAATAATGGAAGAGGCTGAGTGGTCACTTGAGGCCCTATATCAGGCAGTTAAAGAATAGTATAAATCAGAAAGTCGTGTTTCGCCCTTAAGCCTTTGGTTGAATATTGTGTACAGTTCTGGTTGCCCCGTTACAGCAAGGATGTGGACGCTTTGGAGAGGTTGCAGATGAGGTTTAGTTTAGAGATAAAGCATGAAGAAAGACTGGATAGACTCAGCTTGTACTCGCTAGAATTTAGAAGGTTGAGGGGGGATCTTATAGAAACTTACAAAATTCTTAAGGGGTTGGACAGGCTAGATGCAGGAAGATTGTTCCCAATGTTGGGGAAGTCACAGTTTAGGATAAGGGGGAAATCTTTTAGGACCGAGATGAGAAGAACATTTTTCACACAGAGAGTGGTGAATCTCTGGAACTCTCTGCCACAGAAGGTAGTTGAGGCCAGTTCATTGGCTATATTTAAGAGGGAGTTAGATGTGGCCCTTGTGGCTAAAGGATCAGGGGGTATGGAGAGAAGGCAGGTACAGGATACTGAATTGGGTGATCAGCCATGATAATATTGAATGGCGGTGCAGGCTCGAAGGGCCGAATGGCCTACTCCTGCACCTATTTTCTATGTTTCTATGAAAACAGGCCTTTCAGCCCATTTCAACTAATGATCACCCCTTCACACTTCTCAGCACGATCAAGGAACCAATAGAGGTTACCCGGCTGTCGGATTTGCGGCTGACATGAGTGAGGCCGGCGAGCGACAGGAGAGAGGTTTTCAGCCGGAGAGCACTGCCAGAGGTGAGCGGGCCGGCAAGTGCTGAGGTCCTGGAGGCGGCGCCCGCTCGCAGCCACCCGAGCTGCTTCCCTCCCCAGCCACAATGCGGTGGCTCCACACCTGGAGCGCCGCGGCAGCAGTGAGTGAGTTACTAGCACGATCCCAGACCCCCCCTCCTTCTCAACGCTGCTGCCCTCCCTGCAACATTACACCTGGCCAAACTCACCACACGCTGTGAAAAGAACTATTTCCCCCCCCCCCCCCCCCCCCCCCCCCCCCCCCCCAATGGTCCCTTGAACTAGTATTGTCATTCAATAAGATCACAACTGATTTAACTTGTCCCGGTGTGCTCCTGGTTTTCCCACCATCTCTCCACCTGCCGTCACCCTCCATCCCCCACCCATTCAGTAATTCAGAATGAAGGAAGGAGATTTGGGCAAATTGAATTGTTACTTTCTTTATATTTATTTTTTTGAGCATGAAAAATACTATGTCCCACCAGCAGTCTTTTAAAATGTATTAACTCAAAATGGGGGTGCCTCTTCATGTCCGGGAAATACTGTACTTTATTAAGAGATATGGCTTTTGAAGACTTTATAAAAGTCGACTGACAGCTTACGGAGTGGAGAACAATCTGCGCATGCGCGGTTTAAGATTTTTTAAAAGCCGACTGACTGCCTACCCTGAGTAATTACTCACGGCAATTACTCATGGTCTGATGTATCGGAGGTTGTTTGTACTCCGGGATTATTTTGGAATAGCAGGCACCTTGTCCACAAAGTAGACATCTTGAATGAAGTTATAAAATTATGATAAGGCGTAGATGGGGTTGACAGTCAGAACTTTTTCTCAGGGTGGAAATGTCAAAGATGAAAGGGCTTAGCTTTAATTTGAGAGGGGCAAAGAGTAATGAAGATGTACAAAGCAAGTTATACTATGGTATTATCAGTATGCATGTGATTATTTGTGTCCTCCTCTGTAAGTTTGAAGTGCTCAGCCATGCCAGTGCTGCAATCTCGGGAGAATAAAGGGGCTTTTCATTATAAGGGAATTAAGGTTTTGTCAGCAACATAGACTGATGGCCTTGATGTGTCTGCTTCAGAATGATTCTCCCTCTGTTTTTGGAGTAATCAGTTTCAACATCCTAAATTCTTTGGTTTCCAAGATTGCTGTGACATCATTCAAACTTGTCCACCACATGAGCTTCCCTGCTGTTGCATATGGCCATATCTTTGATCTTGCTATCTCCAATGGGTCTGCATTATCTGAGGATTACTTTGTGGATAAGACGCCTACTATTCCCAAATCACCCTGGAGTACAAGAGCAACCTGGGCCTCTTAAACAAAAGGAGAAAGTGCTGAAGTAACTCAGCACGTCAGGCGGCATCTCAGGACAACATGGATGCTTGATGTTTTGGGTGGAAATCCTTCTTCAGATTGTATTAACCAACATTTGCAGTTCTTTGTTTCGAACCTAGGCCTCTTTCTCTGAACTAACCGTGTTATCAATCCTTTGGGAAGGGCTAGTGAGTGATATCTGCAACCTAAAGTATTCTCCGACTTTAAAAATTGCATTTTTGGTTTTGACAAAGAATTTATGGAATGAAGTTATTCTAGCGCAGATTTTGACTGCATTGGTTTGCGTAAATCACATTACATGTTGTGTTAGATTAAGGTTAATTAAGGTTTCTAAGGATGGTTGGCTGAAAAGGATTTATTTGTCTGTGTTGCTCTGAAGCAAAAGGCTGATCATTGCATGCTACATTAATATTATGCCCAGGGTCCTTGGAGAAATGTTTTAATCTGTAATAGCAAGTGTATTCTGTGCTGGTGCGCTGAACCAGTCAGGAAGTCTGCTGTTTGTTTATACTGTCAACTGAGATAAACCTCAAGGTACGTTGTCATGTTGAAAATGTTCAATTGCAGCAAATTCAATGTTTGAAATTAACTTTGTTTAACTCGCTATGATTTAATGTATTAGATTTTCACAATCTATCAACTAATATTATGTATTGTTGGATTATTGTGGTTAATGTCAGGGTTGTAGCAAGGTGGTTTGATATCTCGAGTTGTCCACAGTGCACGATGGTAACCTTGGGCCCGATTAAATGTGCAGTCTGTGATGTGATGTTATATGACATCAGTTACCATTAGTAATTGTTGCTATGTTGTTTTGTGCTATATTTGATCTATTGCCCATTACAAGTTAAACTAAAGCCTTAAGTGACCTCAGTAATTACAAATTAATTTAAAGTGACTGTTGTAAGAATGTATTGTTTAACTGCTTAAGCAACAAAGACTGGCATCTTTTTACGATGAATTTTAAAATAAAAGCAAAGCACAGTCGTTTTTTTCCAAGACAGAAGTAAACAGTAGAGGTGTAATGTTAAACTTGTAGAACCTTCCATTAGATTTGAAGCATTGTGCTTCGCTTTAGTTCACGTTATGAAAAGGGCCTTGAGGCAGAACTGATTCGTGTAGATGATAAATAGAATTGAAAAGTTTTACGTCTGGTAAGACTGAATGACCAGAGGGTGACATGATGAAAAAATAAGGCTATAAAAAAGCTTAAAGTAAACTTGATGTTTCTAGTTGAGAGAGACATAAACCAGAGGCCATAAGTGTAAGGGAAATCGCCAATAAACTCCAAAAGGAACGAAAGTCAAACGGTGATTTAGAATGTGGCATATAGAACATAGAACAATACAGCTCGGGAACGGGCCCTTCAGCCCACAATGTCTGTGTTGAACACAATGCCAAATTAAACTAATATATGGAGCCTGCACATGATCCACATCCCTCCATTCCCTACATATCCACGTGGCTATATATGGTAAATAAAGATTCATGCAAATGGAAGCACTGTTGTTGGAGGTGAGATTAATGAATACTGGCATTGTGCAAATGGGAGGAGCTGTCTTTGAAAATCCTAAAAGGGCTTCACAGGCTGGATGTGCGTTGAAAGTTTCCCCCTGCATTTAGAATTAGCGGTACCTTGGGATAAAGTGTAAGGCAGAGGGCGGTAGACACCATGTTGCTGAATATAGTTAATAAAGAGATGTATATATGTAAGGGACATCAAGGGGGTATGAGAGGAATGTGGTACTGAGATACATTATCAGCTGTGATCATATTGAATGGCACAGCCGGTGTTTTAACAGGACTTTGGACAGAGACGGAAACATTCAATCCAGATAATGAACTTAAGAGTTGCAGCGGAAATCTAGCAACATAATACTTGACTCTACCTCCAATCTTTACCATTGAAAAGAAATGGAAACCACTTAATCTGTAAAGTTACCCGCTTTGACTTTCTGTGGTTTAGAATTCATGGAACCATGCTCAGTAACTGCTGACAGTGGGGCAAGAATACTGTAGGAGGTTTCAAGTCACTTTAGAGTTTGTTGTAGTTCCTTAGAATAACTACTACAGGGCAAGGGATCGGGGATAAAATTGACCTTTATTACTGAGAATGTGCCAGTATAACAACTAATTACTTTAAATTTAGGTAATTAGTTAAATTAATTCTGGATATAAAGCTGATATTACTTGCAATGACCATGAAGCTGCCAGATTGTGGTAAAATCCCATATATTTTGCAAAGTCCTTCAGGTTAGTAAGACTCGAAACCGAACGATGCGAATCACTGGTTCAGGGGAAAGATTTGAGGTGAGCGGGGGAAAGATATGAGGTTTAAAGGATATGAGGTTTAAGATTTTGCACTGGAGTTTGTGTGCAACAAAATGAAAGCGAAGAAGTTAATATCAGGAAGCTACCTCCATCCCTTCACAAATATTTGCTATCTTGGCCTCTTTTTGGGTGGAGGAAGCAGGTTTGTTGAGGGAATAAGCACTGGAAATAACTCGTTCAGATTCAAGCAGTTGTTCTTGTGGTCAGGAACGCGAGTCCATTTTGTAAACCAAGCAGAACATTCCTTTAAGTTAGATGAAATCCACCTCTGGTTTTCCACTAACTCTAGACTAAGTGTCAGTCTAAGAGTCCTCCTGATGGAAGTCCATTATGTCTATGGTATGTGACCCATGTGGATATTCCCCAGCATCAAAAGCTCCAGAATTATACATCTATGCACATGTGCCAATGTTCTTCCTGCTCCCACATGATTGTTAATTTCTGGGAATCAATGGAAAGACATTTATGAAGATGTCTCTTATGATTTCATTGTTTGTGTTTGCCAAGTTTCAGCTGCTGGATGGAACAAATAAGGCAATTTCACCTAATACATCTGCGTACTGTACTCAGCATGGTTTGAACAAGATTAAAATTGAGATTTTATTTCTCAATTACCCCATTAGCTGTGTTTTAATGAAATCTAAGCTTGCTAACATGATTCCAGTAAATAGGTTTGTTTGTTGGAAAAAATAGTGAATAACATTTTCAGGAAAGTACACAGTGCTGGAGTAACACAGTAGGTCAGGCAGCATTTCTGGAGAAGGTACACAAAAAAGCTGGAGAAACTCAGCGGGTGCAGCAGCATCTATGGAGCGAAGGAAATAGGCAACGTTTCGGGCCGAAACCCTTCTTCATTTCTGGAGAGTTTTGAAGAAAAGATTTGAGTCCATTTTGTTGCCATTAGAGAAAATCCCCCCCAAATGTACAAGAGCTGCAGATGCTGGAATCTGGAGCAAAAATTGGAGGAACCCAGCGGAGTAGGCAACTTCATGGAGTTGGGGGGGGGGGGGGGGCGGGGAGAGACATGTCAGGTATGGGATATTGATTTGGATGATCAGCCATGATCATATTGAATGGCGGTGCAGGCTCGAAGGGCCGAATAGCCTACTCCTGCACCTATTTTCTATGTTTCTATGTCTCAACTCGAAACAACATCAATAATTACTTGCCCCCCCCCCCCCCCACCACCACCAATGCTGCTGGGTTCCTCTAGCAGTTTGGTTTTGCTCCAGAAAAGACAAACCTTACTCCCTGTAACAAGATGAGTAAGTCCCTGTACTGTGGTGAAGCAGCGTTCTAGGCCTGCACGAGTGATGCGGAATTGAAGTCAGTTACTGAGACTGGCAAAGTAACAAGAAACCTGGAATTCCCTCTCTGAAAGCTCCCTCCCACTGTCTCTGATTCACGGGTCACAGCTAGAGGTAGTTGGAGTACACGGCACTGCAAGATAGCAACACGGCACGTAATCTAAGAACACTCTGCTCTGCCAGTACACGCGACGTGCCAGCTCCCACCAGCAATTTGTATAGCTGCTTTAGGCAATAGCTGTACCAGTATCCAAACCCTTTCAAAGCTGGAATTACGAATAGAACTGCAGGGGGTCTTCTTTGGATTTGAAGTGATATTTGTTTTGCTCCATTTTGGTGTCCCTCTCTCTCTCTCTCTCTCTCCCTCATTTAGATTTTGCAGCTTTTGTTTGCCAGTACAGTTAAGTTTATTTGGATGGCTGTTCCCTTTTAATATGCTGTTTCAGTACATTTGTATAAAATTGAGAGGTATTAACTGATGATTAAGAATGTTTAATAAATTGCTTCCAATTGCCTAGGTAACGATTGGAGTTGACTTGCTTTGCTTATTTTCCAGGATCAGGTGTGGCATTGACTGATTTACAAGGATAGAAAGATGACTGATGCCAGCGAGATGTTAGCTGCTGCTTTGGAACAAATGGATGGGATCATTGCAGGTATGAAAATCTGGAGTGATTCATTCTCAACCATAAGTAATCACCCATAAACCTTTATTGGAGCTGAACACAGTGCTGGCGGAGCTCAGTGGTTCAGGCAGCAACTGTGGAGGGAATGGACAGACGACATTTACGGTCCTTCTGCAGACTGATTCTGGGATTGACTCTCTAAAGTATTTGGTACAGAGAACCATGTCTAGATGCCGATGTGTTCAAACAAGAACCTAATTGTGAATAGCATTATAAAACCCCACAGGACAACTCCAGCAAAAATAATACTAATGAGATGCCTGAGGCAGCTGGTAATAAAACAGATGAGCAGCAGTTAGACGATGGAAGGTAATAGTTTTATTTTTGTCCTGTTGAAGCGGAGCAGTCGTCTACATCCACGGATATCCATCAGATCGGAGACTTGCCCTGGGTGGGAGTGCTGAATGATTTCCCTGGAGAAGGCACTTGCCTGGTCGCCACACCCCAGCTGTGGGCTCTGGATTTACACCACAGCTTAAATATTAATGGGGGGTTGCAGTTTGTATTAACATTGAGCTTGTTGGGAGGAAGGAATGTGATACAAGTGTACTCGTGGATGTCTTGGGCAACCTTAACCCCTCGACTAACACTACTAAAGCAGATTTATCATGTGTGTGTAGGGTCAGCTTACAAAATGTCTGCAACCATTTGCTCCTGTGTCAGTAATGACCAAGGTTCAGAAGTTGCGTTCTCTGACAAGGACCTTCCTAGCACTGCATCTCTTCTCTTCCCTCCTTGCCCTCTCCCTTGCTCTCTTCCCCTTTCCCTTCCCTTAATTTTGTGTAAATACAAACTCAATTGCTCTTATTTTCCCAGTCCAACCGCAGAATCCTTTTGATGGATTAAAGACTCTCTCTTCCGCTCTCAAATGCGGCACTCAAAAATAAATTCCTGGCTCGCTTCCCAGGATGATGCGAGTGAGCTTGTTAGTTTGTTTAATCATATATTGTAAAATTTAATTAGTTACATCTGTCATTTTTCACAGAATAGCCTGAATTTATCAATATATTCACTTTTTTGGAGAGAAAGTACTGGATGCCATGCTCGGGGGATTGTTTTGGTAGCTTGATATAACTACATTTGCAACGTTAGGCATTCAGGAATTTCCTTCAGGTGCATTAGCCTGATATATGACAGCCCATCAATTGTCTGTTTTTGATTAATATCTAGACCGTATTGTCGGTATGACTCAGTCCCTGATGGTCAAAGTGACTGACAGCATTAACTTTCACCTATTCATCTTTCACTAGGTTCAAAGACCTTGGACTACTCGAATGGTCTGTTTGACTGCCAGTCGCCTAACTCCCCCTATATGGGTGGTCTACGCGTATTACACCTGGTGGAAGACCTTCGAGGACTGCTGGAGCTGATGGAGAATGAGGAGAAGGATGGACTACGCTGTCAGATACCAGACTCCACTGCAGAACTCCTCGCTGAATGGCTACAGAGCCACCTGGTGAGTAGCATTCCCTCTTGTATTTGTTTGTGGCTGGCTGTTTTTTTGCTGGAACATCTTTCCCATCCTTGGACTGTCACCACTGTGACAAAATAAAGACAACAAATCAGCTGCTTCTCGTAACTTTGAGAGTTCTGTGGTATAAGGACTGCCTCCTTTTCTCACTTGTCCTCTATATTTGATAACCTTAAATCTTGTAAAAAGCTGATTTATTTAGCAAGGCAGTGCCATCTTGTGGTAACTGCATACTGTTACCAATCAACATAATTAATTTATTTTCACAAGTACAAACTGGAGCCTCAACACCATATTATTTAAACACATTTAATGTGCCTCTTCAGAAGTTTGCAATATGTTGACTTTGCAAACGTACAGTTCCACAATGGTTTGGTGTTTCAGATGTAGTGCGTTACTGTAACTTATAGGAGCTTAATGTAGAATTTGGATAAATACTGTTTGTTCAATATTTATGTACTTGTCTTTCAGAATATTAATGGAGAGAGAGAACAAGCAGAGACATAAATCTTCAAACTATTTTAATAAAATAAATAGGCAAGGAGATAGTGAAGAAGGAAAATTAAAACATACAGCCTTAGATGATTCAGCAGCCTTTGACGTTAAAGCTTTGAACGCTGTATGTATTTGAAAACTGGAACAGATTAAAAGATAAGGCGCTCCAAGATCTAGGAGTTATTAATGAAGAGAGTTTGTAAACATGCCAGGTATGGCTTCTGCTAGGCACTTTATCAGATTATCTTTATTTTGTGTATATTTCCTGTAGAATTTCGTACTGCAAACATCTGTCGCCCATTTGGAAAGCAACCTATTTAACATTTCAGCTTGTAATTATAAAGCTTTGCTGATTTCTGAAATTATCACTTGGCAATTTTATTTGTCAGTTTCCATTGCAAACGTGATATGGGAATGTATAATGGAAAGACGAAGGGGGAAGGGGGAAGTGCAGGCGGAAACTGGGGATGAGGGAGGATCTGATAGATGTATAAGATCATGAGGGGAATAAATAGATTGAATGCACAGTCTTTTACCCAGGGTAGGGGAAATTAAGAACCAGGGGACAATGGTTTAAAGATTTAATAAGAACCTGAGGAGCAACTTACTCACACAGAAGGTGGGTACATGGAACAAGCTGCCAGAGGGGTAGTTGAGGCAGGAACTGTAAGACCATTCATAAACACTTGGACAGGTACATGGAAAGGAAAGGTTTCGAGGGAATGTGTAGGAAGGAGCCGCTGTTGCTGGTTTCCACGGAAGAGAGATACAAAATGCTGGAGTAACTCAGGTGGGCAGGCAGCATCTCTGCAGAGAAAGAATGGCTGAAGAAGGGTTTCGACCTGAAACGTTACCCATTCCTTCTCTCCAGAGATGCTGCCTGTCCGGCTGAGTTACTCCAGCATTTCATGTCTGTATTCAAGGTTTAGTGTGATATGGGCCAAACACAGGCAGATGGGACTAATGTAGATTAGGCATTTTGGTCGGCATGGGCAAGTTGGGCTGAAGGGTCTGTTTCCTTGCTGTATGACGATAACTAACTGGAGAATATTAGTTTTACGAGGTCCAAAGGTCCCCAGCCTTTAAGCCTCGTTCCATCTGATGATTTTGTTCGTGTTGTCTTACTGTGTGAGAGAAAATATTTTTATGTTCCAATTGCAAACATTTGCCATTATTGTAATAGTTTTAAAGAGGATGGAAAAGATTTGCAATCTGCCCATGAGTGCATCGCACTGTGCGGAGCAACAGTTAATGTCGCAGTGATGGACGACTTCAATTTGATGCCTCGCTTTAAATTCCCTGAAGATTGTCATTTGCTATTTGAAGAATTCAATTTTAGCAGCATTCCCGACTGATAACATTCGTTTGAAACTGGTGAAGCTCTGTTGTGTCAGGTGGTAACTAATTGACCATCAATTATCCATGGAGTTTTGCAACGGCTGTATTCCAGTACATGATGGTGTTGAATAATTTCACTAGCGTTTCTCTGACCTTGCTTTGCATAAGAATGTTGGTTTAAGTGAAAGCCGACAATATATGTGTAGGCTTGATGAATGCAGGCTAAACCCCTTTCAGATGCCAGCGATGTAAAGTCCTATCAGGTGCCAGAGGTGAATGCAGTTGTACAAACTGTTAAGCCCGTGCTAATTTGTCACTCATCCAAAGAGAATTATCAATTTGCTTGTTACAGAATCCTGGTTATTCTTGAGTAATTCCAAAGTGTTTTTCTTGTGTTAAGCAACCCAGGACTTGGAGAAAATCTTTTGAAGATATTACATTTCCCTTTTCCCCGTGCCTGATTGCCGTTAGCTCTGGGCTGCCAATGAAAATTGGTGGAGTCACCGGACTTATCCAGATCCCATTTGGGTACAACGCATCCACCTTTCCACCCTGCCGTGTGTGGTCAGTAAACTTGGGTTGTTACAAGTTGTGCAGACATCCTTGTCATTAACAGTGCAAGGAAATGAGGACCAGTGCTGATCAATGGGACAACCCACTGCTTACAACCTGCCTTCCTGGACATCCACACAACAGTAGTCATAGCTGCTTTGTCCTCAAGGAAAGAATGTAACGTACTGAGCCAGGCTGGGCTGTTTCACATCTCTGAAGTGTGTACACTCAAAACAAATACCAACAAATGTTATAGGTTTCAATAGTGTGTGAAGTTTTATAGGCTTATTATTGCCCACTACTTTTATATTTTAGACCAGTTTCCCATGATAGGCTTGTCCAGGTCGTGGTTTCAGTAAACAAGGGACATTCCTGGAGGGGTGACGATTGTAATTGCAGGATTTTGGTCTCAAGTCTGTAACAGCTGGGGCCACATTGATTTGTCTTCCAACAAGCATAGCAGCTGGGTCAGACATAGTAGTAAGATGTCTTTGTCACTCGCAACACAATTTGAACCTTAATACCAGTTGGTGCGGACTCCCCTAAGGACAAGAAAGTTATGTGTGCCAGACTGGAGAGAGATTTGGATATCTACAAGCACTTCAAATGGCTGAAAAGGGTAAGGTTAGTAAGAAAGGAATCTAGCAGAGGTTAGAAAATGTAAGGAGGAAATATGCAGTGTTTTGTTTAATTAAAATGTAATGTTGAAGTGAGAGGCAACTATCAGCAGTTTCGAATAAATAAAGTTACTTCTTGGACTTTTTGAACCATATCAGTAACATAGAGATGTTCAAATAGGTTTTCATATTTACAGGTTACGTTGATGTTTTTAAAAGCAGGTGCTAGTTACAAGACCAGCAATGTGTGCTGTGTTCACGCTATCGGGTACAGTTGCAGCGTGGGTGCTCTTAACTAAACACCACGGCAGAGACCTGGCGCCTAGCTCCATAAACATGATTTACAGGCCATCCCTGTTACAAACGAGTTCTGATTGTCCGTGTCAAAGTACACAAAAATCACTCTTGCTAGCAACACTACCACGGTTTTGTAACAAATAACAGTAAAAGCACATTAGGCTGATTTAAAAAATACAATTGCTAAAAATGGGAAGGTGGGAGGGAAGCAACTAGCTCTGCTGTTCATAAGAATGAGCATATGTACTTTAGACTTTTGAATTTTCTGGTTCTATTGGCATTTTAAAGATAGTGGCTTTTGGCATCACTGCCGGGTGCATCATTCATGCCAGATATCCAGAAGAACAATTAATCCTGGTATTTCGAAACATGGACTGTGGGATAGAGAGTTCAAAATGTATTCTATGATAGATGCGACAACAGCCAGTACAAGCTCTTCAATGCAGTCATTTTTCACTAGGGCCAGCTTTAAGTGCAGAACCTCAGATGGAAAAACATTGTGAGGATGTGCTAGTGTTTTCTGCTACACATCTGTCTTACTAAGGAAACATGTACATGTATCGTTTGCTTACAGTTTTTAAAATAATCACATTTAGTGCAAATAGCTGCATTTGCAACCAGAGCAGCCCAGTGAGAGCTATCTATTTAATACCCTTTAATCCACCTTTTCGCAGCTCTGTCCATCCACCCATATCTGAGCCTCTGGCTCATTTCGCTCTCCCTCATCTCTCTTTGTCTGACACCCTTTTGTCTCCTTTATACCTGTTGACATTGTCACTTCCATCTCTCGCGCTCGCACACACAAACCTATCACTTGCTAGGCTTGCCTGACCCTCGCTTCGCCCAGCTTTCTCCCCCTTACTCTTATCAACTGAAGAAGGGTTCCAGTATGAAACGTCATCTGCCCATTTCTTCCACAGATGCTGCCTGACCTGAGTTACTCCAGCACTTTATTTTGTTCAAGATTCCAGCATCTGCAGTCTCTTGTGCGTCTCTCTTGTTGACTAAACACCCAAACAAAGTTGCTGAGAGTTTCAGCAAAGAATGCAATGACCATGTTCCTCTCAAAGGTTAGGTTGAATGTGTTATACTCATGGAGGCATGGATCATTCTGTCCTGGTTAGTCTCAGTGGTGAAACAGTAGCTATGCAGGAATTGAGTAATATGGCCATGCTCAGGATGCTTCTTCAGAGAGATCTGTGTGTTTTTATGCGCTAAGCTGGTTAGCAGGTTTAAGTTATTAAATTATTACCACATGTACTGAAAATGGTTAGGAAGGCAAATGGTACTTTATTTTTTATTGAGAGAGCTTTGGAGTTCAGTAGTAATGAGGTTTTATTAAGTTGGAGCATAACATTTCACTTTCATTTACAGTGCTGACTAATGAAGGCTAGTGACCATTAAACGTAACCATATTATCTACCCGCACTGTCACCTCCAAGGATCTTTAAATGTACTGCATGGTCTGTTCCTCAATACTCCTTACAACTCTACCATTCATGGTGTATGGCCTAGTACTCCCAAAATGCGTAATTTCTCATTAAACTCCCATCTGGCATTTTTCACCAGTATCTCAATATCACCGTGCCAACCAGAAGATAACAAGATCAGAGTTTTAGTTATGTAATAGATAGATTTTAGTTATGTAATAGATTTTACCTATTTCCCTGGATCCCATGGCCCCAACTTTGTCTTCTTTGTATGATCCTGCCACGGGCCTTAATGAACTCTGTAAACCAAGGATTGCGTTCCACTGCTTTAATTGATGCACTTTCCACATGATGCTTCCTGCAAGTATATTCACCAGGGTCATTGGATATGCCCCTGATCTCCCACATCCTACAGGAGTATACCATTACCCAAGCTTCCATACTTTATCCTAGGTCTTCCTATGAAGAATGAATTAACCTTTGTGATTTAGCCGTTTTTTTTTGTAAAACTTTAGAATGTTTAGTCTTTATAATGTATATTGTATGTACCTTTTATAATCACATTTTTAAATGTCTCTGAATACCAAAGACATTTGAAAGCTCTTAAACTCCTTGAAGAGAAGCTCAGCTTCTAGCTTGAGTTCCGCTCGTGCTCAGGCTTGGTGCCACAGCAGACACTTGTCAGGATCGGAGGTCAGCACTACTAGCCAGCTACATCTGACCCAGGTCTGTGGGCACACACCACTGCCTGATAGAGATTGCTTATTCTGTTGGAAACTATTTTGTGGCATTTTGCCCAGAGAGAAATGGGTTCTGAATTGTTACGCTGTGTAGAATACTTGAGATCTATCAAATAATCTCTCATTGCACACTGCTATTTTTGCCTTCCTAGGAATATTATCAGGCCATGCTGCGAGTGCTTGTGTAGGCCCCACTGTCAGTGTAGGGTTGGTCTTCTATTATATCCCTTGGATTCCCAAAGATTTCTTTGGAAGGGAAAGCATGCTTGTAACTTGCAATTTCCTCTGTATCTCTCAAACCATGCACATTTCAGTTGCTTTACCAGCTAATTTACCAGCTGCGTTGTGTGAAAGGGAGACACAAAATGCTGGAGTAACTCAGCGGATCAGGCAGCATCCCTGGAGAAAAGGAATGGGAAAAGGAATGGGAAAAGGATGTTTCAGGTTGAGACCCTTCTTCAGACCTTTGTGTGAAAGGGATATTGTTACTGGTGCCCTTTGATTGACTGTTATCCTTTTGTGCTGCTTCAAGAAATACCCAGTGAGAAATCCTATGGCGTTTTGGTTTTGATTGGAATTTACTATATTTTGTCAATTATTCATCTTTAGATTATTAATCTTTTTTTGTTTAGCCTTCTTTCCTGTCTTCTCCTCGCTATGAGCGTTAACCCATTCCAACAACTTCCTTACTGCTTGTTCATCCCTGGAAAATATTCTGATCCCCGTTACTCATTTCCAAAACTGCACAGCAAATTCAGCAGTTTTAATTCAATAATAGTTTCTGCTGTTCATTTGAGCATTCTCTCCCAGCAGAGCCTATAGTGGGTGATAAATATTTCTGATGTACTGCAACTAAAATAGGCAAAAATGATTGCTCTGTAATTTTGCTTTCAACAGACGAATGGCCATATCTCTGTCACTGGCGATGCATACCAGGATAGGCTGGCACGGTTGGAAGGTGATAAAGAGTCATTAGTTTTGCAAGTAAGTAACATTTATAAAATATAAAAACTTTTATTTGAGAGCCTATATTCCTAGACTTGAATTTTATTGTACCGATTGACATGGTGTCCGTTATTGTCAATCGTCCAATATAACTGGATTTTGGGGAGGTTAATATTAACTATATAACATATAACAATTACAGCATGGAAACAGGCCATCTCGGCCCTTCTAGTCCGTGCCGAACACTTACTGTCACCTAGTCCCATCCACTAGTCGGCACTCAGACCATAACCCTCCATTCCTTTCCCGTCCATATACCTATCCAATTTATTTTTAAATGATAAAATCAAACCTGCCTCCACCACTTCCACTGGAAGCTCATTCCACACAGCTACCACTCTCTGAGTAAAGAAGTTCCCCCTCATGTTACCCCTAAACTTCTGTCCCCAGGATAAAACTAGTTCATCCCAGGTGGGAATAAATGCAGTATCGTGGGAAGGGTTAAACCAGCACCGGGGACGCTGCTTGCTCTCTCTGCTCCAGCAGCCTGTAGCATGCCACGTGACGCCAATTGCAACGGGAGCCTGGCGCCATTATGGCAACCGAGGCACGCATTGCCAGGGTGACATGGGTGCAGTAGCATGCGCTGCGTCTCTGCATCCTACAACTCAAGACTGCCACGTCCAGGTTCAGAAATAGCTGCTTTCCCACAGCCATCAGGCTATTAAACTCAACTGAAACAAATCTCTGAACATTAATAGACCATTATCTGTTTATTTGAACTTTGATGTGTGTATATATTTATATAATGGTATATGGACACACTGATATTTTCTGTATTCATGCCTACTATATTCTCTTGTGCGGAAGCAAAGCAAGAATTTCATTGTCCTATCTGGGACACATGACAATAAACTCTCTTGACTTGACTTGACTTGACTTGAGAACTCGCATTGTGGCAGACGCTGCAAACCCATGCCCAATGGGACGCTCTTCAAGAGTGTTTCACCGCTCGCTCTCTCCCTGCCGCCACCTTTCCGCAGCTCAAAACTGCACTGCGGACCGCCCGCCCGCCAACCGCCACCACGAACGGGTGCCTTGGTCCGCTGGGACCGAAATCCGTTATATGGAGGGCTGTAATTGCGAGAGTTAACTGTACATAGTTATATCTTAAATACTCCAAACACCATGTTCAGTGGCCAGCCGTTATAACATTACGTGGGGTGGCTGGTGCTGTGCACACTCTTGTTCACTGGTTTCACTGGACCCCAGACCGGGGTGGATTTTGTGGCTGCACACCTCCAGTCTTGATGACTGCTGTTCAGCGAGCTGGTGCAAATAGACGACTGAGGATGAAGACCCCACAAATGGAGCAGCTGACTAACTTTCTGGTTTCACATGTTTCCAGTATTACACATATCTTAAATAAACAACTTGCTGAAACTTGAGCAAAACACAAAGTGCCAGAGGAACTCAGTGGGCCAGGCAGCATCTGTGGAGGGTATGGACAGGCGATGTTTCAGGTCGGGACCCTTCTTCAGAGTTTGGTTTAGAGTTCAGGTTATTATTGTCACATGTACCAAGGTACAGAGAAAAGCTTTTTTTTTGTTGAATGCTATCCAGTTAGCGAAAAGACTATACATGATTACAATCTAGCCGTTCACTGTGTACAGATACAGGATAAAGGGAATATCATGCAGTGCAAGGTGAAGTCTGATTAAAGATAGTTTGAGAGTCTCCAATGAGGTAATTGCTATTTCAGGACCGCTCTCTAATTGGTGATAGGATGGTTCAGTTGCTTGATAACAGCTGGGAAGAAACTGTCCCTAATTCTGGAGGCATGTTTTTTCACACCTACCCCAAGACCTGGGTTCTATACTGTGGTATGAAGGTAAATAAATCAAGAGAATGCTGCAGCTGCTCAGTGATTCTCTATGGTCTTGCCAGCTAGCTGTTTGTGCATTCTAACACTGCAGAATGTTTTGCCTTGTGAATCCTGCAAATGGTTCTGAAAGAGAAACCTTCCTTTTGGACCTCAAGCTGAAAAAAAATATTTTTGGGCAGGACGAGACGTGTTTAAGAAGTCTGCCAGCATACGAATGAAGTGGTTTAATCAGGAGCAAGCTGAGATTGGTATTTGAAGAATGATTAAAGTTTTTAACTGTGGTGGTGAATAATCAGATGACTGCACCACTGAATCTCTTTATCGAGGTGGAGACCTGTGTTACTTTACCGGAAGTCATACTTTGTGTTTTATAGGTGAGTGTTCTAACAGACCAAGTGGAAGCTCAGGGGGAGAAAATTCGAGATCTGGAGTGCTGTCTAGATGAGCACCGGGAAAAGCTGAATGCCACGGAAGAGATGTTGCAACAGGTATGTGGAGTAGCTGACAAAGTATAATGAACCTGCGGGGTTTGAGTTCACTTAAATTAAACAACAGCATTTAATAGCCTCTGCCTCCAGGCTTTTTCTATGGCAAGCAGTCCTCGCCTCCCAGTGACAACCCCTTCTCCCATCACCAACAATCCTCCTCATGGACTCCCCCTGCTGGCCTTCTACCCTTTCTGGACCTTATTTCCAATCGTCTGCGTGGCATCAACGGTCTTGACTTCTCCACTCCCCTTGCCCACACCAATCTCATCCGCTCCGAACACACAGCCCTCAGCTCACTCTGGAAAAATCCCAACATTGTATGTCTGCGGAGAGGTCCTGATCCAGCACGTCACCTATCCATGTTCTCTCGAAATGCTGCCGAGTTACTGCATCAGCTTGCCTATTTTTTGTTAAACAGCATTTAAACATGGAGGCGCCAGAGACTACACATGCTGGAATCTAGAGCAAAAACAAGACACTGGAGGAACCCAGCAAGTCGGGTAGCATTTATGGAGGGATGTGAATGTTGGAGGGTCTCAACCCGAAAATTCAGCTGTACTTTTCTCTCCACAGATGCTATCTGAACCACTGAGTTCCTCTGCATTTGAGTAGGATAATTGCAAAATGCTGAGTAATAAAACAGTAGAGCAGTCAAGGAGCCATTGGATAATTAGGCCTGGAACCTTTAAAGGAGTTCCTCAATTAATTCAGTTCTCTGTTCATTCTTAACAGACCTGCAAATGTATCCCTTTTAAGCATTTATCAGTACCTCTTTGAAAGGTTCTATGAGTAAACTTCCACCATTTCATCCCTTTATTCACAGTGTCCCTGTCACACTGTCATCTGCTTTACCCGGGATTCAAGAATAATTCCAAACAATTACATTTTAACTTAAATCTTTGGAGTGTAACCTTTGAACAAGAATGATGCTGAGAGTCTTGACTCAAAACTGCTATCATTTTTTTCATCTGTGCATAGAAACTTGAGTGTCTGACTCTATGCAAAGGAGAGCCTATTGGCTTTCACCATACGCACTATACTTGGGTGGGAAGGTTTAGGGTTTTGACCGAATGACGTTGGAAGACCCAGTGATATGGATGTTGGGTGGCATGCTACTTGGAGGTAGTAGTACTTATTTACAGCGGCCAAACTTGTTTATCCAAGCAGGAGAGATTGTATGATTGGAAGATGCCATCCATGAAGCCGTAGTGAGTTACTGCTATGCAGTTTAAAGATGACACGCACTGGAGCTCTGGTGCTGCTCGCAGAGGGAGAAGTGAACGTCTACTTCCACCTATGATAGGACCAGATTTTGTGGGCAGAGGACAACCAAACTATTTTCCAAACATGGATACAAAAAGCTGGAGTAACTCAGCAGGTCAGGCAGCATCTCTGGAGAAAAGGAATAAGTGACATTTTGGGTTGAGACCCTTCTTCAGACTGAGAGTCAGGGGAAAAAGGAACGAGACTTGGGAGAAATGAATGGAAGATATGCAAAAAGCAAGATAATCGAGGAGATGTGGGGCAGACAATAGGCAATTGTTGACTGTGGGATAGGTGATAACGAGTATACAACTGGACGACAATAAAACTAGTACGACGACTAGGGTGGCGGAAGTTGTGTTTGGAAAGTATTAATTCATATATTGTCTCTACTTCTCCCAATCATTATAGAATTTATTTTGATTATATTTTCTTGGAATATAGACAATAGGTGCAGGAGTAGGCCATTCAATGTGATCATGGTTGATCATCCACAATCAGTACCCTGTTCCTGCCTTCTCTTCATATCCCTTAACTCCACTATCCCTAAGCGGTCTTTCTAACACTGAGGCAGAGAATTCTACACACTCAGAACTCTCTGCATGAAAAAGTTTTTCCTTATCTCCGTTCTAAATGGCTCACCACTTATTCTTAAACTATGGCCCCTGGTTCTGGACTCCCCCCACGTTGGGAACATGTTTCCTGCATCTAGCGTGTCCAAAACCTTAATGATTTTATGTGTTTCAATAAGATTCCCTCTCATCCTTCTAAATTCCAGAGTATACAAGTCCAGCCACTCCAATCTATCAACATATTGGAAGTTGAAAGTTATCCTTTGTTTCAGGAACTCCTAAGTCGAACATCACTAGAGACTCAGAAACTGGATCTTATGACTGAGGTGTCAAACCTGAAAATAAAACTGAACACGATGGAAAAGGACAGGTTGGAATACGAGGACCGATACAACGATACTGAGGTGAGACAATTATTTATTATACTGTTCTGCATCACAATTTATTTCCATTTGAATTTATTGTGTAAAATAGCTGTTGTATTAAAATAGTTTTTTCTCCATTTGTTAATCCTGTCTGCACATCAGCATGACACTTATCCAGTTTTTATGTTATCTGTTTTATAATCCAATCCTCTGTTTCAGCAATCTGTATTTACATGATGTGTTTTACAGAATGTTTTGGCACCGTATTTGGTTTCTGACATGATATTCCATGGGTTAGGAAGCAAAGTGGTACCAGCTTGTGTTCCTACACCAACCTGGTGGCTATGTTGTGGTTCTTTGATGTCACACAGATAACTTTCAACTTGGCTGTAATGTCCTGTGTTTGAAAAAGCTTTTGGGACTCAACTGATTTTAAACTTGATGAACAATCAAAATTGCCAGGCGGCACCAATTAATTCCAACATTGCAACAGAATTGTAGGTATTGTTCTGTGGATTTATAGCAAGGTTGGTTCTAATATATCAGGTTTACCACAGTCCGTGGTTCTTAATGAATACTTTGCAAAGGATTGAGGTGATGGCGACATTGTACTTAGAGGGAAAATATTAAGAAATGGATAAACATGGTATTAAAGGATTTGGAATTTTAAAAAAAAGGATAAATCATCAGGTCTGGATAAAATATGTCACAGGCTGTTAAAAGAAACGGGAGGAAATCACTGAGGCCACTGATTCTCTTCAACCCTCATTGGTGTCGGAGGCTTGTTGAACTGCTATTTTAAAAATGAGGAATGGGTAAACTAAATAATTAGTTAAATTAGTTTTGATGATGAGAAACATTGAGATCAATTCTGAGGGATACAGTGAGCAGTTTAAGCAGGGACGATCAACGTTAAATGGGCAGTAATGCTTGACTAACTTGGGTGAATCCTTTGAGGAAGTGCCCAGCAGTTTGAAGAAAATATATTGATGGAATGTAACATGAATTTTAGCAAAGCTTTTCAGAAAGTCACTAATGGCAGGCTGGTTTATAAAAGATAGGTGGATACAGGTGAGGGGTTTTTGATTGGCAGATGGTTGGACAAAGGACAGAGATGGATAGTGAGGTAAGGGGCATGAAATGTGCAGCCAGTGGAGGAATATAAGGGGAAAGGGAGAAATAGGCGCTCATCCAGGTGTGCCACGAGGAAAGGAGGGGGGGTGGGGGCAGTTGTTTATAGGCGAGTTATCTAACATTGAGAGAATTAAATGTTCATGCCATTTGGTTGTAAGATACCCAAGTTGAATATGAGATGCTGAGATTTAAATTAATTGGTTGAAAGATTAGAGAGATGATGAGGAAAATATTTTTCTGAGTGGTGGCACTGCTGCCTGAAAGGTAGAGACAGACAAAACTCATTGCATTTCGGCCATGCAGAGCAAGGTGCAAATGTCATGCTGGAAGAGGGATTGTGCTGCATTGTTCTGTTAAGTCAGCATGAATACTGTGGGCTGTGTAGTGAATAATTTATGATTCAATAATGGAGCACTGATCATGTTTTTACATTAGACGCAGCTGATTCCCACATCAAATGTTATTGAGTAAATAACATTAAACGATAACCTGGTACGACTAGATTTAGATTATGCATCTCCTTGATCACCTTGTTCATTGCTACAGAAATTCTAGAATTAAAGCAAATGTGTATATCAATTTATGCAATCTAGACTTATTTCTAAAGTTCTAAGATGCTATATTTAAAACAAAATCCATGTCCTATCCATGATTTTTGTTCCCACAACTTGTCCTATTCAGATTATTTTTTTCTCCTCTTTAATTTGCTTTGCAATCTACAGTCATTGATTAACCTTATAATAGAGCTGAGGCTGCAGATGGAAAAAGTGGAAGTGGAACTAGCATTATTCCAGGAAAAGAGGTCCCAGTTTGGGGATCACGAGGTGACTGCATGTCTGAGGATGCTCTCTTGCCATGCATGACATCTTTGATTGAAAGCCGATTTATTCTGGGGCTGGTTTTGAGCTATAAAGATTTAAAAAAAAATAAGAGTACAGAGTACTCCTCCTGACCATTTATTGCAGCCCTGGAGGCCCAGTAACACATTAACTGCTTGTTAGTAATGAGATTAGTGAGAAGTGTTGGTTTATTATTATCACACTTACAATACAAAACTCTGTGCATGCTATTCGGGCTGATCATACAATAGATGCGTGCATCTGATCATACACAAGCACAACCAGTTATCAAAAAGAGAGAACAATGTCCTGTTACAGCCACAGAGAAAGTAAAGAGGCAAAGGTCTTCCTGGCCCATCAAACTCTTTCACAGAGCATAAAATTGACTAGGAAAAGACTGCACATGCTGGAAATCTAAAATGAAGCCGAAAAGACATTTGGACAGGTACATGGATGGGAATGGTTTACAGGAATGTGGGCCAGGTGGAGATAAATGTGACTAGCTTGGATGGGGCATCTTGGTCAGCATAGAGTAGTGGGCCAAAGTTTCCGTGTGGTATGACTCTGGTACTAAATATTGTAAAATATCAGCAGCACAGGAAGCATCTGTGGATAAACTTTTATATTCATGACCTATCAGAATTGTCAGACAATTTCTCTTCATATTTTCTATCACTAGCTGCAATATAGATATTCACTCCTTGAAGTTTTTCATGCAATACACCCCTCTCACTTCCACACCCTGCACCCCTCTCTCTATTCCAGACAGTCAGACTGAAACATCTACCTTCCCTGCGCCAACCCCATCTTCTTCAATGCTCTTCGGATATCCTAAAAGGTTTAGAGGATAGGCCTGAAATCCTAATCCTAATTGCATTTTGTTTCAGTTATCAATCAGAGATGTCCCTCACTTTGTTTCTAAGTCTCAGGCACTTGAACCCAGTACATGTACTCTGTCACACTTCTCACCCCTCAACAGCAAGTCAGTGTCCCTTTAAAAGTAGGGTGCATAAAATGCATGCAACGCATTGAATTTAACTAAAGGAAAGAATGAACTGTTGTGGTTTTGTACAGTGACCTTCATATACATCCTTGTTCAATTCCAGATAACTTTAGTAAGTCATTTGTGTTTAAGAAGGAACTGCAGATGCTGGAAAATCGAAGTAACACAGAAATGCTGGAGAAACTCAGCTGGTGCAGCAGCATCTATGGAGCGAAGGAAATTTTCGGGCCGAAACCCTTAAGGGTTTCGCTCCATAGATGCTGCTGCACCCACTGAACTTTAGTAAGTCATTTTGGTTAAATGCACTATGCTAGATTAGAATTGAATTTGTATTTTATAATCTTTGATGTTATTTAGGACTGAATTTAACAGGAGTTAAGGAATAAAACAATAGGTTGTGTGCATGTTACAAGCATACTGAAGATTCTGGAAACACCACAATAGAAACTTATTAGTGTGTTGGATTTAAAGATTGGGAACCAGTTCCATCTCCTTACTGCCCCATGTTTTGTATTTCACCCCTGGCCTTAGCTAAATTTGCTCTCCCCCCCTTCCCCCCAGGAAAGTGCTTGGCAAAACATCCTCCTTGTTTATAGCAGTTAAAATTATGACAGGATAGTGGCTAGCCTGAGGACATTGATAGCCATAGGAAGCCCATTGGGCTGTAGTAAAAAGCAAGCGGGAAGATCAGCAGGCATGTGGCGAGTATGCAGTGCTGTGTTGCCACTTGCATTCCTGCAGGTCAATGTCATATCACCTAGCTGGTGAAGAGCCAGCGAAGGCGCAAGGCAGGCACCAAGCACAAGGAGGTTGAAATGGCAATTCATCTTTTAGTTGAATAGGTGTATAATTGATCTTGGCTGCTCACAGAATGAAAGTATAAAATGACTGAAGATAGACACAAAAGTCTGGAGTAAAAAGAGAGAAAGAATGGATGACGTTTCAGGTCGAGACCCTTCAGATTCGAAACGTCACCCATTTCTTCTCTCCAGAGATGCTGCCTGTCCCGCTGAGTTACTCCAGCTTTTTGTGTCTATCTTCAGTTTTAACCAGCATCTGCAGTTCCTTCTTACATATAAAATGACTGAGGCTGACCTGCATGTGGGGTGGTCCACGAAAAGGGAGCTTGGTGGAGCAGTAACTAACATCCGCCTAACATGTTTCTATCTTGCTGGCTGTGGCACGCTTGCATTCTGCAGTAGATTGAAAGGAACAAGTGCTCAGACCCTCTTCCTGATTGCCATTGGTTAAGCATTTTGAAATGATTCATGCACACACCAACTTTGCCAAACTGTATCCATGGATGCAAAAGTAAATAGTGTTTGACTTTCAATTGAATTTCAAAGAACAAGATGCAAATACATCAATGTTTTACCTGACAAATTCAAATAATAGTTTTAGTATGCATGCTTACGTTTGTTAATAAGTGTTAATAAAAAAGTGTCGACATTGATTAAGAGAGTCAAGACAAGAGAGTCAAGAGTGTTTTATTGTCATATGTCCCAGATAGAACAATGACATTCTTAAATGCTGCAGCACATCAAAATATGTAAACATAGTACACTGTAAACAGTCAAAGTCAATTTTATTCGACACATGCACCCGAATGTGCAATGAAATGAATTTGCCAGCAGCGATATACTTATAAACAATATAATAAACGAGAGAGAGAAAAAGTCCTGTGTGTGTGATACACACACACGCGCACACGCGCACATAAAATACAAACAATAGTAGTGCAATAATAATAATAGTCTATTGTAGTCCAGAGCTTATTTAAGGTTGTAGTGTTTGATAGTCAGATTTTCTCTAGGGAAGAATCTGTTCCTGAATCTGAACATTACAGTTTTCAAGTTCCTGTACCTTCTTCCCAATGGCGAGTGAAATGTATGTGTGGTCAGGATGGTGTGGGGCTCTGATGATGCTAGTTGCCTTTTTGAGGCAGTGACTGATATAAATCCCTTCGATGGTGGGGAGGTCAGAGCCGGTGATGGACTGGGCAGCGTTCACAGGTTTTTGCAGTCTTTTTAGCTCCTGGGCATTCAAGTTGCCGAACCAGGCCATGATGCAACCAGTCAATATGCTCTCTACTGCACACCTGTAGAAGTTCAAGAGAATTCTCTCTGACGTACCGAATCTCCGTAACCTTCTCAGGAAGTAGAGACGTTGATGTGCTTTATTTAAAATAGCATCAGTATGCTGGGTCCAGGAAAGATCTTAGGAAGTATGCATGCCCAGGAATTTGAAGTTTTTGCCTCTCTCCACTGTCATCCTGTTGATATAAACAGGATTGTGGGTCCTCATCCTTCCTCTTACAAAGTCCACAATCAGTTCATTGGTTTCACTGATATTGAGAGCCAGGTTGTTGTGCTGGCACCATTTGGTCAGTCGGTCGATCTCACTTCTATACTCTGACTCATCACCATCTGTAATTCATCCAACAACGGTGGTGTCGTCGGCGAACTTGAAGATGGAGTTCGCACTGTGACCAGCTACACAGTCATGAGTACAGAGTGAGTAGAGCAGGGGGCTGAGCACGCAGCCTTGAGGTGCTCCCGTACTGATTGTTAATGAGGAAGAAATATTTCTGCCAATTCGAACAGACTGTGGTCTGTGGATGAGGAAGTTGATGATCCAGTTGCAGAGAGATGCAGAGAGAGAGATTATTAGGCAATGTGGGCTGATAATTAAGTTTAAACATCTCGCTGAATCCACTTTATTGCATGCCTGTGGGAGGCTGCATATTTGTGCAGTTCATGTAATCTAATCAATAAATTCCAAGCTTTGCTGTATGCTTCAACTTGCCATGGGTTTATTCTAACTTGCTCAGAAAATGTACCCCAAATCTATTGTTTTTGTTTCATTTGCATGACGAAGCTTTGCGTTGCTGTTTTTTTTTAATGTTAACCAAGGAATCGGGTATCAGGTAATTGAATATAACTGCAAGGGTTTGTAACCAGTGTTTTGAGATGTTTTGATAAAGAACTTGGAGTATTTTCAAAGTTCTACATAGGCATTAGTTCCATAATTAAGGGTTTACTTGAATGCACATTGCAAGTGAGTTGAACGTCACCACATTTTCTCGTGAATTTTATTTGTGTCACTCACCAGGACTAATTGTGATCATTTGAGCATACACTTACAATGATGTTGTTTTTAGGTGTTATACCAAGAAGTTAATGATTTAAGGATAAAGGTGGTTGACATGGAAAATGAAAGAGCTCAGTTTGAAAAAAAGCTAAAATCAACCAAGGTAAGAAGATTTATTAAACTTTGACTGATTATCACGAAACAAAATCCATAATTAAAGCGTAATGGTTCTTCTTGCCAATATTGAGGGCATACGCAGTGAAGAAGACAGAATAGATTTTTTAAACTTCAAAAATAAACTTTATTTGCAATAGGTATATACGCAAAACAAAAACATTCAATATTGCTAGTGTTATACCCAGGCGCTTCTCTTTTTCCTTGCATGTTTTCCAGCATTTTTTATCCATTCTAATCCACGAGCCATCTCAGTGATACATCCTTGTGTACTTCTGTCAACTACTGTTTCATTCCTGGAGAGATGCACAGAACAGGGGCCAGTTGAGTCCGTGCACTGTCACACATCCATTTATGCTAACCCAATATTAATTCCGTTATTATTACTTCTCATCAACTCTCCACACACCACATGTATGGCAACTGTTCTGACCAAGACTGAAAGAGATTGTAGTGTTGTGAACACAGCCCAGTACATCATGCAAACCAGCCTCCCTGCAACCCTGTAAACTATTTACACTTCCCACTGCCTTGGGAAAGCAACAACATAATCAAGGACCACTCGCTCTGCCCCAGCCATTCTCTCCTCTCCCCTCTCCATTCAGGCAGAGATATAAAATGTTCTTCTCCACTGTTTACAGATTCTTAACAGAACTCTCATGTTATTAGGACCTATTCTTAGAATCTATCTCGTTTCAACATTTGCGTTTTTTATTAATCTGCACTTTCTCTGTAGCTGTAACACGATATTCTGCACCATTTCCTTTTGCTTTATCTAATGTACTCATGGTATGATCTGCGTGGATCAACAGTTCTCCTGTGTATATTGGTACACATGATAATAAAATCAATACCTACATACTGGAGGCAATTTATAGTGGCCAGTTCACTTACCAACCCACATGTCATTGGGGTGTGGGAGGAAATTGGAGCCACTGGGGAAATTTTCTGCAGCTACAGCTAATGTGTAAACCCCACACAAACAGCTCCCATGGTTAGGATTGAACCAGGTCTGCTGCTGCCTGGCTGCAGCTCTACCAACATACCAAAATCACTTTTACATTTTCACCAAAACAAAGATGTCAATAAGCATACTAAAGAGAAACACAGCTCCTTTGTAAGATGATTTATGTTGTCCTTACAAATAGATTTGTGTGCCTAACCTTATTTTCAATCTGGCATAAGCAAGGTAATTTCTATTTGTTTGTGGCCCGTAGTATGGTGATAAAATTATGATTGTAAAGTGTGTTATAAAATTGGAAAATGAGGATATAGTTACAATAGTTAATGTCCAAATGATGCAGCCTTTCCATTTGTGCAAGGAATTGTGCAGCCTGCTGGAGATCTATCCTTTTCATAATGATAATTTCATCTTCTGCTGTTTTCTTAAAGTAGCAGCTACAATGGTGACTGGCCCTAAAATTGGAATGCCTCTACAACAAGCTCATTGTTGGTAGATTACTGATGGAGAATCTCAGTATTCTTGATATTACTTGTGGATTAAATATTATTGTGAAGCAGTATTCACTACAACGGTATGGCCCTTGTGTCTATGGAGGTCCATGTGTTCAATTCAAAGTCACATTAGGCTTAGAACTTGGTAGTGCAACAGCGTAGTGTGAGATTACACCAAGTAACCATACTGTAGCAGTGAGCAGCACAGCCACTCCAGAGTTCCTTTCCCCAGTCCTTATCCATGTCAGACAGAGATAAGAAGTGTCAGATTACAAATTACTTGCTTGGAATGCCTGAATGGCGGCAGCCCCTTTGGATCGCTGATCACTGTCTGCACCGCTGGAGGCTTTGTGTTCTCTGTTATATCGGCTAAAGCAAGGGGATTTATTCAAGGGGCTTTTCAAAAATGTGTTGACTTTTGAATGATAGATTGATTTATACTTGTGTACAAATTATAAATGCTTTTTTACATGAAGCGGTAAACATTTCTGGCCGAGCACCTGAGCTTTATTAACTTTGCGTCTCTCAGCCTCTAGCTTTCTCTTTTTGTATTCTCTCATCTCTACCAGTCATTAATGGCTAAGCTCTCTAGCCTGAAAATCAAAGTTGGTCAGATGCAGTACGAGAAGCAGCGAACGGAACAAAAATCCCAGGCAGTAAAGGTGTGATGGGTTTCGACTCATTGGTAATGCTGTGTGGTAACTTCTTCCTGGCCCGTTTTGCTGTGTGCTTGTGTCCATGCTATGTCTTTGAAAAGATAATTTGAGAAATTATTGGACTGACAGCCGACCTTGCATGAAACTTTGCCTACCTGCTTTTTGCACAATTTTGTTTTGCTAAAGCATCTCAAGGTTTCAAAATAAACCATGGTTAATAAAAACATACAATGATTATGTAACATGCAATCTTTGTGATGGCCTTCATACTGCCGTGTATCACTCCATTCCTTTGCAGCATGGTTTTTTTTTACTACAGAAATGTTAAACATGGTCAGAGTCAATGTCAACCTTGTGGTTTTGTTCCAAACCTTTGCATTGTCTGCACATTTGTGTGTAAGCACTCGGCTTATAAAGGATGTTCAGAATGCCTGCATGAGTCTAAATGCAAAATTGTTCTAGTTTTGAAATGTTCTGGTTTCACCCAGCAAGCAACTTGTCTTAGATAGGTGCACCTAAAATAGGTGCAGGAGTAGGCCATTCAGCCCATTGAGCCAGCCCACATGATCATGGCTGATCATCCTAAATCTGTACCCCATTCCTGCTTTCTCTCCATATCCCTTGATTCCGTTAGAGATATATCTAACTCTCTGTTGAAAACATCCAGTGAATTGGCTTCTGTGGCGTAGAATTCCACAGATTCACAACTTTCTGGGTGAAAAAGTTTTTCCTTATCTCAGTTCTAAATGGTCTTAAAAGATTCAACCTCATGATAAATTATACGTTATAGAAATAAAAAACAGTTTTGTGTATTAAAACAGTTGCTGAAATTAATTTTTATCAATCTAATTTTCGTGATCCATTATTCTACTTCCTGGATATTTATGTTCAGTATGTTAAGATTGAGGATAGTGAACAGTTTGTACAGGAATCTGGCAAAACCGCTTTCTCAATGGGCCAATCTCATTAAATTTCAGAATTCGTCATTTTTAGTTGATGGTGAGGGAGGTATCTAAGGTAACAAACAAGGAAGGGAATGCATGGTGAATATTGGAACATTGAACTATGTAGAGGAACATTGAGATTGTCCATAGGTCCTTGAGGGTAGGGTGATTAAGAAAGAATGCAGGATGTCATTTTAGACTTGAGCAGCGAAATGATACCACAGACTAAAGCTAGTTCCACCTTAAAATGCTGCATATAGTCTAGCCATTATACTGCAGGAAGGAAGTGACAGTGCTCGATACACAGTGAAGATGTTGTCAGGCTGACTGTTGTTTTAAAGATTGAATAGTTGGGCTGGATGTTTCACGGTCACTTTGGAATATGTGAGATTGTTGACAGATATAAACTGAACATGTAGACTCATTTTCTCATTGCCCTCTTTTCTAATAAAAATGGGTCCACATGTTCAGTTTAGATCTGTCAATAATCCATCAACAATCTTGAATATTCCAAAGTGATCTGGACATTGATTAGAGGTAATTGGTGGAAGGATTAGACGAGAAATGGGAATATTGTCATCCGAGATTGGTAGGGACTGAAGGTTGCTGCCTGACAGGATGGTGAAGGCAAACTCATCACTATAGCCATCACCCAGCAATGGCCAAGAATGATGAACTGTTTCCTTCAGTGTTGTGACTTCCTATAATTCCAACGTTCCAAGCTGCACACCAGGAGCTGGGACTAGGCAGAGCGAAAATGGAGCCATAGCGAATCCATCTCTATAGGCTGAATGACTGACCTGAGATGTAATGCACTTGTTTTTTAAATAAAGAAAATGTATTGATATGTTTAGATACTCCAAAGCTAAGGAATGATTGCATCCACATGGGCAGAATTCAATTCCCTCAACCAAGAAGTGTGATTTGGCACAAGACCATTCCGACACTCTACAGTAACTTTGTCACCTAAATTCTCCCTTCATTGGCAGAAAAAATATAGGCTTCTAAGATGGCAAAAACAATAAGGTATCAATGTTTAAACTGATAACATTTATTGCGGCTATTGAAAAATAATGAACATTATTTGAACAATGCTCACTAAACCAGAAGAGTAGAATCAAACATCCAGTTATATTCTAGTTTAAATGTTACAGCATTAGAGGAACAAACTTCAGTGGTTTGTATATTTTCTTAATTCCTTTTTTTACTGGGCTATAATAAGTTAATGTGAATTATTCTTCATATCAGTAATAAACTTTAAGCCTTCTAAAATAGCTGTCGATGACAGTGAGATTTTAAAGAATATATGGCTAGCCTTTCTTGCATTAAATTTAGTCATTTTTATGTCAAAGTACTCATCCCATTTCTTGCGAACACGATAAGAATGTTAAGAATTCGTATTATGAATCGTGACATTAACCTGAAGTTATGGGTACTGATGTGAGAGATTTTCGAAATTTTTACTTGGATCGATTGAATTTATTTATCTTGATTCTTGGAACTGTTTCTTGCAAATTAATAATAGTAGGATGCACTTATAAAAGGGAGGATAATAGAAGAATGATTCGCATTCCAGCGTCTTGCTGAAGTCGCAATTGACGCCAGCTTAATGATAAATCACATTATGTATTATTGAAATGCAAACCCTTGATCCACAAAGCCTGTAGTCCTCGCTGTGAACTGGAAAATGATATTTGAGAAGGAAAAACCTTTCTTTAAATGGAAGCTAATAGCCAGATACATGTTAAATCCTGTGTGAGAGATTGTATTGCACCATGGTTACAAAGGGAAGAGTAGACCAAGATGCTCTTGCGTTTTTGAAAGCATAATCTTTTTGAATCCTTTGCATAGTACTGTATAGTTCTTGCTAGAAACATTATTCATTGTTGTGATATAGGATGACTTGGTGCAGCTGAAGGAGCAGTTGGAGAATAAAGACGCTGAGATCAAGAGACTGTTGTCTGATTTGAATTGCAGAACGGAGATTGATGAAAGTGATAGTGGGGCTGGTAAGTGACAATTCCTTATTCATAGAGCTGCACAGTCATACAGCAAGGAAACATGCCCTTCCATGCTGACCCAAGAGGTCCCATTTTCCCATTTGCCCCATATCCCTTTTAACCTTTCTTATCCATGCACCTGTCCAAATATCTTTTAACAGTTATTGTATCTGTCTAAATTGCCTCGTGGGGCAGCTCATTCCATATACCCACCCTGATGGAAAGCTGGAACTTATAGTTTGGATCTTGAATTTGTTTGCCCATTGATCTGCCCAGAAAATTTATTTTGTGATGTGGATGAGCATTTATCCCCATCTTTTAAGAACCCATTCTACTTATTCTGTGGCACTGGTATCAGTATTTAGTGTTGAACTGTTGCAATTCTAGTTCCCTTTTTATGTGCCAACTTAAGATGATTTTGAATCTTGTGCACAGCGTTTTAATCTTTGCAGAGAAATATTAATGTTTAAAGTTTTGCATAAATGTTCAAAGACTTTCAAAAGCAGCTTTAAATAACTGGTTTCATATGTACCCACTTATTTTTGTAAACTAACAGACTACTCTTTCTTATACCTGTATTCCATGACCTGTGTGAATTTCCTGCACAGAGGAAAGTTATAAAAAGAAGCTGAAGGAGAAAAGTAAGACCTTGGTGTCTGTTCAGTGAATGTGTGACAGTTGTATCTGTGTGCTTAGAGTTGCTATGCCAACCCACTGCAGCAAGTTGCATGTTCAGTTGAGAACTTTCGGAACCTCCTGTCTGCATCTATAATCTTTAGTTGCTGCTTTAAAGTTGAACATAGCACTAGTGAAAATAGTACATATTTATTTTCTAGAAATGAGCTGCTGCTGAAAAGAATACATTCAATATGCCTATAAATGTACTTCGAGTTTGGTTCTCATCAGTTGAAAACATGTCTGCATCACGATGAGCTGCTTGTGAATGCAAACATCCCGCATGTAATCTTAACACTTTAGCTAACGTGCAAAGCATAAAGTTTACATCATTTTCATTAAAGGAACATGCATCAAAACTGCCTTTTGCCTGATGAATGTGGTAATATCTGGTCAGTGTTTTCTTAAAGCCAAGACACCACATGGCATGCAAGCATGGATTTCACTGCAGCGTACAAATGTAAAGTTAGCGTGTGCCTGAAATCTGTTCCTGATTTTTTCAGATCTTGAGGTCCATAAAATGAAAAAGGCTGTTGAGTCTTTGATGGCAGCTAATGAGGAGAAGGTGAGTTTTCTAATTTAACTTCAAGATTTGTTTTTATTCATTCATGAAATGTGGGTGACATCTGCGAGGTTTGATTCCCTTCCTTAGTTATCCTTGGAGATGGAGGTATATTCTTTTCTTGAACCAGTGCAGACCATGTGGGTGAAGGTGCTCCTGTGGTGCTTCTCGGGTGGGGAGAATTATTTTAGTTTGGTATATTGTCACATTGTGTGCCATCCAGTCAGCGCAAAGATTACACATGATTACAATCAAGCCATTTGCAGTGTACAGATACAGGATGAAGGGTATAATATTTAGCGCAAGGTAAAGTCCGATTAAAGATGGTCCGAGGGTCTCCAATGAGATCGATGGTAGACCTGGACCTCGCTCTAGTTGGTGATAGGATGGTTCAGTTGCCTGATAATAAATGGGAAGAAACTGTCCGTGAATCTGGAGGTGTACGTTTTCACACTTCTATGTCTTGCCTGATGGGAGAGGAGAGGAGAGGTAGTGACCGGGGTGATGAAGTAGGGGACAGAAAGCTAGAAAGAGGTGGCAAAGCCTGGCAAGAGAGACTCATCCTTGATTATGTTGCTGGCCTTGCCAAGCAGTGTCAAGTGTAAATTGAGTCAACAGATGGGAGGTTGGCTTGTGTGATGATCTGGCCTGGAACCCCATGCCCTTCCCTTCCACACTGTTGGAAGCTCTTCACTCTTCACTCATTCCTGTCAGACAATGGAGTGCTCCCTGGCCTTGTCACGTGAGGTTGAGATCTGCCATTTTTTCATGTGACATTTAAGAGTACACCATGGCTCAAGGTGAGTCCTGTAATTAGCTGATGCAGTTTGAGTAAGGATTATCTTCTAATGAATTGTTACTTAGATTTGGTGAAACTGCATTGTTCAGATCACTGAGGAAATATTAACGTCCTACAGTGCCCTCCATAATGTTTGGGACAAAGACCCATTATTTATTTATTTGCCTCTGCACTCCACAATTTGAGATTTGTAATAGAAAAAATCATATGTAGTTAAAGTGCACATTGTCAGATTTTATTAAAGGGTATTTTTTATACATTTTGGATTCACCATGTAGAGATTACAGCTGTGTTTATACATAGTCCCCTCATTTCAGGGCACCATAATGTTTGGGACACATGGCTTCGCAGGTGTTTGTGATTGCTCAGGTGTGTTTAATTGCCTCTTTTATACAGGTATAAGAGAGCTCTCAGCACCTAGTCTTTCTTCCAGTCTTTCCATCACCTTTGGAAACTTTTATTGCTGTTCATTAACAAAGTTGTGCCAATGAAAGTCAAAGAAGCCATTATGAGACTGAGAAAGAAGAATAAAACTGTTAGAGACATCAGCCAAACCTTAGGCTTACCAAAATCAACTGTTTGGAACATCATTAAGAAGAAAGAGAGCACTAGTGAGCTTACTAATCGCAAAGGGGCTGGCAGGCCAAGGAAGTCCTCCACTGATGACAGAAGAATTCTCTCTTTAAAAAAGAAAAATCCCCAAACACCTGTCTGACAGATCAGAAACACTCTTCAGGTGTGGATTTGTCAATGACCACTGTCCACAGAAGACGTCATGATCAGAAATACTGGTTAGCCGCGAAAATAGGAAGGCCAGGTTACAGTTTGCCAAGAAATACTTAAAAGAGCAACCACAGTTCTGGAAAAAGGTCTTGTGGACAGATGAGATGAAGATTAACATATCAGTGTGATGGCAAGAGCAAAGTATGGGTGAGAGAAGGAACTGCCCAAGATCCAAAGCATACCACGTCATCTGGTTATGGCCTGGGCATGTATCCAAAGATCCAAAGCATACCACATACCACGTTATGGCCTGGGCATGTATGGCTGCTGAAGGTACTGGCTCACTTATCTTCATTGATATTACTGCTAATAGTAGTAGCATAATGAATTCTGAAGTGTATAGACACATCCTATCTGTTCAAGTTCAAACAAATGCCTCAAAACTCATTGGCTGGCGGTTCATTCTACAGCAAGACAGTGATCCCAAATATATTGCTAAAGCAACAAAGGGGTCTTTCAAAGCTAAAAAATGTCCAATTCTGGAGTGGCCAAGTCAATCATCCGATCTGAACTCAATTGAGCATGCTGTGTCCCAAACATTATGGTGCCCTGAAATGTGTGTGCATGTGTGTGTGGGGGGGGGGGGTCCTTGGTGTTCTCTTTGCTGATGCTATCACATGAAGATGCTATCACATGAAGATATTAAGTCAGGTAGAACCTCCAATATCCCACCAGCTTATGTAGGGAAAAATATAACTCTGGAATTCTTGTGCAGTGTTTATCATGTATTTTATATATAGGACAATTTCTCAAGATTTTTTTTTGTAGGATCGGAAGATAGAAGAGTTGCGGCAGTCTTTGAACAGATACAAGAAGGTGCAGGATATGGTGATGTCTGCGACACACAGTAAGAAAGGTGTATATAGTTTATCATCTCAAACAGTACAATTACAGATGGCCTGGCTGTAATCTTCCAATCTTCAGGGCTGAACCCCAAGGACTGGAAACTTGGAAATGTTGCACCCATTTAAAAATAAAAAATAAAAAAAAAGCCCCAGGGCAGTAGCAACAGACCAATGATGGGGAAAGTTGTAAAACATTAAACACAAACAATTTGTGAAGCTGGTACTTTATTAAAACTTAAATATTTATCCGGATTGAATGAATTTACTTATTGCAGTGTGTGCTCAAAATTAGTGAAAATATTTCCTCCAGCAAGAAGTACATTTTGTATGAAATCAGGATATCATATTTATAAACTTGTGGACCTCAACAGGAATGCATAACATGCATAATATCAAATGTTTAATCTTCTATTTGAAGCAAAAGAAGGTGAGAATGATGACGGTCTGAATGGAGAATCTTTCATAGTTAATGGCAGTGAAATATTCGAGATGGAACTGACTTCTCTCACAGTCCCATCCCCCGAAGCTGATGGAGTGACTTCAGTTTCAGAGCCAGAAGCAGTAAGTTAATTGCATTCCAGTCTGAAACATTATGATTTTATTTTTGTGCTGCCATAAAGAATACAATGGTGGTAGCCGCCAGCATATCTTCCAGGTGAAATGGTTCATTGTGACTACATTGAGTGGTCTACAGCATTGGCGAAACTGTAGCAGATCAATTTTTAACAAAAATGCTAATATAGCTAGGAGGTTAACTCTTGAAAGCTTTTCTGAATAAAATAAAAATTAAATGCTGATTATATAACCAAGTATCTACCCTAAAGCAGGGTCCTAAGTTAATTTTAAAATTCAATGTGGAGATCTTCCCAGTTTAATTTTGTACGTTATCTGCATTTACAGCTGATTTGTAAAAGTCTATGATGTGATAATTTTTGAAGATGAGCAGCACAGATGTAGATAAAATAATATACTGGCTACAAAGTCAATGATTTAATAACTGTGTTTTAGGAACCAGTTCAAATCCACACCAGTATCCTTCAGGTGCCAATACCAATCATATCATCTACTCCTAAAGGCAGTGCAGGGCAGATGGAAAAGAAGATGGAGCCTGAAGTTGAAACAAAACCTGACATTGGGTAACCAAATTTTACTTTACTGACCTGAGGTGGAACAGTGTACCAGCAAAGTGTAGTTGCTGTTTTGAGTGAGGTGTAGGTGCGTTTTGAGTCAAGTGTAGGTGCGTTTTGAATCAGGACCCTACTTTGGACTGATTGTAGTAGGGGGGAGAAAGTTGGAAAAGAGGTGGAAGCGGGGAAAAAGCCTGGCAAGTGCTGGGTGGATAAGGGAGGGATGACTTGATTTGCAGATTGGCAAAGGTTAGAGGTAAAAGGCGACAGAGGGTATAACATAGGGCGAGAAGAGGGGTGAAATGTGAAACCAGAGGGATATATTGCAGACGGGGATAGGGACGTTTAAGAGGGGATGTAATTGTGATATATAACATTTAAAGGGGTGCAGATAGGGTTGACTGAAGGAAGTTATTCTCACACCAGAACAGAGGTAGATAAAATTAGAAGACATCGGTTTAGGGTAAGAGATTTAGAGGGAATTTGAGAGGGTCTTTTTCGCCCAGAGTGGTGAGTACCTGGAACGCACCATCGGGGTTGAAGATGGCTCGCTGATGGTATTTATTTATTCAGCTGAGCAGTTGACGACCTGGACATAGAAGGTTATAATAATAATAATAATAATAATAATAATATCTTTTATTGTCATTGCACATAAGTGCAACGAGATTTGGGTATGCAGCTTCCATCCGACATAGTCAAGTGCTGGAGATTAGATTAATATGGTTGTTTGGAGTTGACAAGTTGGCCTGTTTCCATACTGTAACATTTATATTTTGTAACATGTATATTTGTTCTTCTACAGTGAAATACAACCAAGTGACATATCTTCATTAGTTGAAGAAACTGCCCTATGTGATAGTCCCGTGTAAGTATAATGCAAGCAAAAACAAAATATTTTGTTTTATTATACAAATTGAAGATTTGTCATGTGTTGGTTATGTGTTGCTCTCACTCTAATCAGATGAGGCTGCAGCAAAGTTTGAGATTCTGATCATAGATTTTGTTTTTCTTTACCAATATCAAAATGTATTCAAGTTAAATAAGACTAAGAATTGGGAGCAGAATAAATCCCCTGGCCTTTTGCACCTGATCTGCCACTCATCACCATCATGCCTTGTCTTCAACCTAAACTGTCCTCACATCCCTTCAGTCCTGTAATATCAGGAAATCTGCAAACACTGCTCTGAGTGAACTCAATGACTGAACCTCCACTGCCCCTTCTAAAGATTCGCCACAACTCTTGCATGGCCTAATCCAGATTCTGAGGCTGTGACCCTGATTCTAGACTCCTCGATCCAGAGAAACAGCATCTCTTTCAGCCCATTGAGGCCTTGGCATCATGTATGTTACTATGATTTCACACACAAGATGGTGGGTATATGGAACGAGTTGCCAGTGGAGATAGTTGAGGCAAGTACAATAACATTAAAAAAAAACACTTGAACAGATACACGAATAGGACAAGTTCAGAGGGATTCGGACCAAATGTGGGCAGGTGGGCAGGTACTAGCGTAGATGGGGCATCTTGATCAACATGGGCAAGTTGAGCCAAAGGTCCTGTTTGGGTCCATTGCTCTCTCTTCTCATTTTCCTGGATTATACAGAATACTGTTCC
Source organism: Leucoraja erinaceus (assembly GCF_028641065.1). NCBI lineage: Eukaryota > Metazoa > Chordata > Chondrichthyes > Rajiformes > Rajidae > Leucoraja > Leucoraja erinaceus. Next base: position 18,343,181 of record NC_073395.1, on the reverse strand, counting down.
AGTCTATTCATTCCACACTCGTAGCTAATGATGCTCCAAATGCACATTACATATTCAAGCTTCTCACTATTGCCCAAAGGTGCTCTTCAGTAAGGAGATTGGTCTCTTAATAATTTCCTGATTTGGCTGCCTACTCTCCGTAAACCTCAAGAACATGTTGCCAATTTTTTTCAAATGGAAAAGAAAGGGACTGCAGATGCTGGGATCTTGTGCAAAAGGCAAACTGCTGGAGGAACTCAAAGGTTGGAGAACATCTGTGAAGGGAATGGACAGACAGATGGAGTCCATTTCCCTCCCCAGAAGCTGCCTGATTCACTGAGTTTTTGTTTTTGCTCAAAATTTCAGCCCTTGCTGTCTGTGTCTCCCTCACTGAATGAGAGGCCATGTTCAGTCTATCACTGCTTCAAGCCATAAAGGGATTCGGTGAAAGTAAGAATATGGCATTGAGATGGATGATCTGATATGGGTGTAATGTATGACAGAACAGACCCGAAGGGCTGAATGACCTACTATTGCTCCCGTTTTTGTATATTTTAGGTTTCTTCTACCTTCAAATGCCAGAAACATTTTCTCCATTAGTTAGGAAGCTGTGCGTGTTTAATTAATTTTGAAGTAAATTATTTCCCTAATTTCTCATTGCAGAATATCAGATGTGCATAAATCTGGTAGTCAGGAGAACCTGAGAATGGAGGAGGAGGAGAACAAGGTTTGTTCCAACATGTGCTCTTGAGGATTGAAATATGTAAATATTAATCACAATAGTGTCATTCAGCTGCATGGAACGGTGTTGTGAAATTCATTACTCTTTTCCTTTGATCAGAAACTACCCTTGGAGCCTGCGCAACAGAGCGCATTAGAGGTAAGTCCAGTATTTCCTGAAATGTTTGATGGAGGTGAGACCTTGAGGGTGGCACTTGGGCTTCAGTCATGTTACTTGGACAATGAACAAACTTGCACTTTCATCGGTTACAAGTGATTTTTAGTCTGTTCCGTTGCTGATAACTTGCTGCAGTGTGATTTTCCAAATATAATGAGCCCCCTAAATATCTCATTTTGACAATGTAGTAGCATTTCCTCTTATTCTAATCTTTCTGTTTTTTTCTTTCTTTCTTTCTCTTCCAACTCTTCTTCTATCCAATGTCAGCTGGCAGAGAACATTTTTCTCTTGATTAAGGTTAGCCGGGAATGTTTTTTTTGTTTTCTTTGCTGATTGGATGGAAATGTTTCAACATTCTCTTGAAGTTTTCAATTATACCATTGTCTTGCCTCTTGTAGAATAAAGCCTGCATGGAGATCAGTAAATTTGCATCTTTACCACCAAAACCAACTGGACATCACAATTCACTGGGCGATGAAAGTGCTGCCTCCAAGAAGGCAAGAGCCTCTTTTGGCCGTGGTTTCTTCAAGATCAAAGGTGGCAAACGTACATCTAGTACACCTAACCTAGGTGAGCAAGCACATAGCATTTATTTGGTGTCTATCCAGTACATTCACTTGGTTCTTGCAAAGCGGCGCTTCTGAGATCCCTGCCTTCCCAAAGTACACTGGCCGTCACCCCACATGGAGTGGCAGTGGAATTGTGTGTCAGCCATAATGTGGCAGGTGAACCAAGGCCTTTCTCCAATCATGATGCTTGCCAAAGCTTTCTCAAATGCCCACATTAGGACTTGGATCCAGACCTCAATGTTGCCAATCCTGGACCTAAAAATCAAGTAACCATGCTCAAACATTTGGAGAAATGTTTGGACCTATTAGTACTTACTAGCTTATCTGGTAAAATAAATATAATACCAATTTATCTGGTATATAAAATAATTCCTTAAACTAAAAGGCTGTTTTATACTTGCATCTTTTTATAAAGATCCGTTTATAACATATCATTTGAAGGTTAGGAAAACAAATTATATTTGAAAATAACTAAATCCATTTATATTCTCAAGCTAGTCCCATTCTAGCTGCTACTTTGCTAAAATGAGTCCATTCCAATTACTTGAAGATCCGTCTGAAAGTTTGCACATTTTATTTCCCCTTTTCAATTTGCCAGAGTACTTGATGGGTTTATGTGACTAACCTGTGTAATTTTCAGAGTGTGCTTCAAAGCAGCATCCAGATTGATAGTTTTGCCTTGAAAGTTGTGTTGGTTTGTGGAGAAGTTTTCATTCATGGAACTAGACATATGTGTTGGCTGCTCTGACAATTTATTTCTAACTAAAATCTCTGCAGTTCTTCCTTGAACTATTTTGCATTTCTATTTAGTTGGGTATAATGCTCTGTAGACATTGATGCTTTTGAAAGTGTAATATATATTCATGTTACTGCTGCATACATCGGCTCGTGACACCTGATCATAGAAGTGCTGTTAATAATTGTTCATTCAAGTGACTGCTACACTTGTCAACTGAGTACTCTACTTGACAGAACTTAAACACAAGGGCATGAATCATTTTAGATAGGAAATTAATAAAGGATATGGGGTAGGCGAGTAAAGAGGAGGTGAAATTGATAATCCCTGGTCTTATCGAATGGCAGAACAGGCACGAGGGGCCGAATGGTCGACGACTCTTGTGTAGTTTCAATTCCACCTGCCCGCAAAGCTATTCTCTTAAATTATAAGAATCTATACTTGACTGTTTCTGTGGTCTGTTTTAATTTTGCCAACTTTTCCTGACCTTCTGATTGGAGTGGTTTGTATCTGTAAATTGATGTGTACTTTACCTTGTTGTTCCCCATATTCTGTGCTGCTGTGCTCTCCACGATCATACACTTTATCTGGACGGCTGAAGACCGCAGTCGGAGTGCGAGTGCACCGATGCTAGGTATAGTATAGCTGCATGTTTGACTGCACCAATGCCTTGCTATGGGCAGATCTCCAGCTGTTTACAACTTGTCATCCTCAGCAGAGCTAATAGAACTGTGGCCGCTAAGCTGAACAAACCTTGGAGCACGTAGTCAATGCGATACGGCTGCAAAGCCTGTCTTTAGCTTTGAGCAGCGGCTTTGTGAAAGATGAACAGAGGTTCCTGATTTTATAAGCCGCATCATGTTGACGCATCAGCATTTGTTTTCAGAATTTACTTTTCCATGCTCATTTATTTGCTTGCTTGGTTGTGGGCCTACTGGGTTTGAGGGTGCTAATCCTGGGGACTTTTGGGTGCTCACTTTAAGAGGTGAACTGCATTATCATTGTTGGTAATGTGGTAGCGACTAATATCTGGCATGTGTCAACACTAGCAAGCTTCATGCTGAAACTGGTGTACAATAGTTGATTTCAGATACCAAGAGCTTTAATACTGTAGAATCCCTAGAAAGTGTAGTAAATGTGGGTGTTGCATTTAAAAGGAAAAATCCTTCATTTGGCAAAGATTAATCAAGGATAGTCATCGTGGCTTTGTTAAGGAAAGTAGTGTAACTAATGATAGAATTATTTGAGGCAGAGGATTGACGAGGCCAGTGAATATAATGTGGAGTATATGATTACAGCAAGGCTTTTGACAATGTCCCGCATGGCAAGCTGGTGAAAGTAAAAGCCTGTGGGATCTAAGGCGGTGGGAAATTAGATCCATGATTGGTCTGGTGATTATTAATGGCGAGAGTATCTTTCTGACTGGAAGACTGACGAATAGAGTTCCACTGGGCACAATACTCAATCTCTTCCTTTCTTTGTGATGAATGATTCGGGCTCAAGTGTAAGGAACACCACAAAGAAATTAAGGCACATTTGAGTTATTGAGGCTGGAATTTTCAGCAAAATACATGGTGCTGGAGGAACTCATTGGGTCAGGTAGCATTTGTGGAGGGAATGGATAGACCACAATTTTGTTTGGGTTCAGTTTGAAGAAGGGTCCTGACCTTCCACAGGTGCTGCCTGGCCTGCTGAGTTCCTCCAGATTTACTGGTGAAGAAGTTTGCAGTTGTTATTGAATCAACTTTGGTTAATGAGGAGGAAGGCTTTAGACTGTAGGAGGTGCTCCATGAGCTAGTTAGTTGGGCAGAGAGGTGGCACATAAAATGAGGAAAATTACGTAATGTATTTTGGAGAGACACAGAAAGGTGAACAAGTGCCTAGCAGTGCTCGATGCTGAAATTATCATTTGGTTTCAAATTCCTTGCTCCATCGCATTTCTAAACCCACATAACATTCATCTTCCCAGCACCTCCACCCCTACCCATGGCATCTCTGCTTCAGTTTGGACAGCTTTGATTTTAATCGATCCATCATTGATGGATCTGCATGCAGCTGCCAAAGTCCAAACGCTTAGACTCCCTCCTTAAATTCCTCTCTCTCTATTTAAGATACTTCGAGAAGTTTATTCCTGTGAGCAGACTATTAGTCGAGTGTGGCTCTGTCATGTAATTGCTAATGACATACCCTGGAATGTGTTGCTATGATAAAGATACTACTTAAATGAGAATTGAGCAGAATGCAGAGAGAATAACATTGTATGTATGCATATGCATTGTATATTCATGTAAAATTACAACTTGGTAGTCAGCACCATGATGGGCCAAACACGAACAGGCCCTTCAGTCCTCCATGTCTGTGTCAACCAAGATGCCAATCTATTTAATCTAACCATTGAACATGGTCCCTATCCCTTGTTTCCTGCCTGTTCATGTCTGTCTACATGTATTGTAAACATTGCTATTGTGTCTGCTTCTACGATGTCGCGTGTTCCAGGCACCCACCACGCTGTTGCCTCATTCGATCCTCTAAAATGTCCTCCAGAATTTGACATTTCTACTCTGGGGGAAAACGTTATTCACTGTTTATCCTGTCCATGTCTGCGTTGATTTGGTTAAACTGGCTGGTTAGTTTCTCTATGGTGTTATAGATGCATGGGTGTATTGACCTACTTGTATCTGGAAACATACCAGTCTGCAAGAGTCATATTGTGTAGAAACAGGCCCTTCGATGCAACTTGCCCTCGCCGACCAACATATCCTGAAAGATAGAGGCTCCATTGCGTGTAGATGGGAGTGTAGAGCTGTGAGTACACCCAGAAGCTATTGAACTGTCTCAATTTCCTCACAAGTTTCTACTTGCTAACATGACATTTCTTCTATGTAAAGAGTATGGACAAAAAAAGTTGATCTGCCTGTTCCTGGAAGCTCGATAGCAAACTGCATTGGATTTTATTGTTCTGTGGCAGTGTGCTGAAGTATGATTGATATTAGTTTATTACTATGTGTACTGGGATACAGTGGAAAAACGGTGTGCCATCCAGTCAAATCATACTGTGCATGAGTACAAGCAAATCATGCACAAGTGTAACAGGTAGTGCAAAGAAAGATACCATAGTGTAGAATATAGTTGTAGTGTTACAGTTACTGAGAAAAAATGCAACAGCTGCATTGAGGTGGGTTGGGAGATCGCGACTCTACTCTAGCTTGTGCGAGGACTGTCTAATATCAGCGGTGAAGAAGCTGTTCCTAAATTACCCACTTGACTAGAATTAACCCTTTTGTGCTCCCACCAAATCGCATGAAAATGTAAGGTGAATGAGGAATATTCATCAAAAGCACAATGTATTTAAGAAATGTGAGTGTGTCAATGCTACTAGCTCTGCTGAGGGTGTTCAACATCATCAATGGTAACACAGCTGACAAGGTCCATTAAAGCAAGGCATTTGCAGAGGCAACTTCTGACAGCAGAACGGCTTTTCAGAAGTTGATCATTTAAGTCCAATGGAGATTTTTTAATTTGTGAAATGATCAGCAGAAGTCGGCATCCTTCATCCATCTGCGTGAATAATGTACTGTAGTCCAGTAATTCATTGCCATTTCTCATTTGTTGTTTAAAGGTATACATTGTTACATTACCACATCTGTCCTCTAACCTAATCCTTGCTACCATCACCACCATCCCCTCAGTATCTCAAAGTAAAGGCATGCAAATATGTTGATTTGTTTACTATGTTTGGTTCTCGGCTCTCCCTTTCTCTGGGGGAGACTCGGTGGTAAAATCCAATGTTTGTGTCAATCATCAAAGTCTCATAGGAGTTTTTATTTGAAAGACAAATGCCTTTGGTAAGTTTTACTTGCTTTTGTTGTAGATTACTCAAATTTGAAAACACCACATTGGTCTTAATTCTAGATCGGTTTAAATTAAAATGTGTTGCAGAATTTCTCCCCAGAATTTGTCTGTTTTTGAAAAGTTAATTTTATTGCATCAGACGGAAAATAATTAATTGAAATGTTTACAAAACCATACAGCGGAGACGGAGAGAGAATCTGAGCAGGTGGATGTCGCCGGGTTCCCGCTGCGTGCTGCAGAGGCTGACGGCTGTCAGCTTTTTCCAACCTCACCTGAACTCAAAAAGAAATCAAAAGGAATCAAAAAGTTATTTGGAAGGTAACTAGCTTTTAATCCCATTTTGGTCCATGTGATGATTAGAAATTAAAGCAGGCATGCACGATGTGTTCTACTGTTATTCCAAAACATACAATTATAATTTTCTGTGGGTCTGTGTTCATAATTTGTGAAGAAAACTGCCTCCTTTTACACTAATTTAGCCTTGTTACATAAATACTGGGAATGAAAGAGGTGTGCCATGAAATTGTTACTGTCAACTTCAGGCAGAATATCTAATGATATGTTTGATATTCCTTCCCCAGTATTACTTCCTCTGTACGATACACCCATCTTCATTATATAAAGGCTACTACATACCAAAATAAGTCGCACTACTAGTGAAAGGAGAAAATCATCAAGGAGAATCTAAACAGTTGATATTTCATCAAAAAAAGTTAGAAATCTTACAGTTAGAAAAGTAACAGAGAAGGAAGCAGTGAAGGAAATAGATATGCAGACTGAAAGAGACTAAGGAAGTAGTGATGATGATGCTATCAGGTGAATGTTTGTTAATTGATCTTTCTGTGGAGGATGAGACAAATGAAAATAGAAGAGAGATGGGGCAGTAAAAGAAGTAAATGTTGCCTCTGATGTGCAGAAGCAATGTTTTTTTGTGACTGCCTTGTGGTGGGGTCATATGCTGGTATAGCACCTCTATAAAGTTAAACACTATTTTGTTTTGGGCCACGTGCCTTGTATGCTTGTTAATCGTGCGTGCAGGCACCGTTTTGTCTAAAATAAGTATTGTGCAGAACACAATTCTGAATTAAAAACACAATGCTGGAGGTGTCAAAGTCGATCAGTGGTCAGAGTGGAATATAGGATTGGATTGAAGTGCCAGCCAGCCAGCTGGCAGCTCAGACTGAGAGGTGTTCTGGAATGCTGCTTTTAGTTCTTCAATGCAGTGGAGATCTGGCTACTTCCCATACCGTTCCAGTACAGATGAAGAGTCACGACCCGAAATATCGACTGTCCAGTAGAACAACATAGCACAGGTACAGGCCCTTCAGCCCACAATATCTGTGCTGAACATGATGACAAGTTAAACTAATCTCTTCTTACTGCATGCGATAACAGTTGAACAGAGGGATCTAGGAATAACTGTGCATAGTTCCCTGAAGGTGGAATCTCATATAGATAGGGTGGTAAAGAAAGCTTTTGGTATGCTAGCCTTTATAAATCAGAGCATTGAGTATAGAAGTTGGGATGTAATGTTAAAATTGTACAAGGCATTGGTGAGACCAATTCTGGAGTATGGTGTACAATTTTGGTCGCCCAATTATAGGAAGAATGTCAACAAAATAGAGAGAGTACAGAGGAGATTTACTAGAATGTTGCCTGGGTTTCAGCAACTAAGTTACAGAGAAAGGTTGAATAAGTTAGGTCTTTATTCTCTGGAGCGCAGAAGGTTAAGGGGGGACTTGATGGAGGTCTTTAAAATGATGAGAGGGATAGACAGAGTTGATGTGGACAAGCTTTTCCCATTGAGAGTAGGGAAGATTCAAACAAGAGGACATGACTTGAGAATTAAAGGACAGAAGTTTAGGGGTAATACGAGGGGGAACTTCTTTACTCAGAGAGTGGTAGCTGTGTGGAATGAGCTTCCAGTGGAAGTGGTGGAGGCAGGTTCGATTTTATAATTTAAAAATAAATTGGATAGGTATATGGATGGGAAAGGAATGGAGGGTTATGGTCTGAGTGCAGGCAGATGGGACTAGGGGAAAATAATTGTTCGGCACGGACTTGTAGGGCCGAGATGGCCTGTTTCCGTGCTGTAATTGTTATATGGATATATATGATCCATATCCCATTCCCTGCATATCTATGTCCCTCTCTAAAGGTCTCATTAATACCACTATTGTATCTGCCTCCACTTGCATTTCTCTCCATAGATATTGGCTGATCTGCTGCATTCCTCCAGCTGTTCTCCTTTTATTTGATAAAAGATTATGGTTGACAATCTCCCCGTCAATCCCACTCCAAGGGATTGAACTGGAAAGTTATTTAATCTCAATAGTTTTCATTCATCATGCAACAGTCTCCTGTGCTTTAATTGTTAATGCTGTATAATGAAGAGCAGTGTGGACAGAGCGTTGCTGTGCTGGCAAACTCCAGGACTGGGAGCGCTGGGAATTTGGGTGCCAACATTGAATTGTTTATTTTGTGTTTTTGCCCTCAGGCTTAAAAGAAGTCAGTCAACCACCTTCAACCCCGAGGACATGAGCGATGGAGATTTCAAACGAGGTGGAACCAGGAGCACCTCTGGCCCGAAACTTGGCTGGTCCCGTGATCTACAGCTCACTAAAACGTATGAGAACACAGGCACAACTCGCCAATGCAAGATCGCTTTTGGATTTAATTTGTCTCACCTTTCCTCCTACCTTATACTGGGATTAGCTGCTACTGGCATTGTGCACAAACATTTATTCATTTAATCTCTGTTAAATGAGATCCATTAGTGCACGGAGTCAAAATGGCAACAAATAATTCGATAAATATTTGGAGAAAATTGTACAGATGTAGGGCAGGAACTAACTAGATTGCAGTCCAAAAGGGCTATCCCAGTCTTGATGGGCAGAGTGGCAAATGTTTCCCCTCAATCCTCACTATAGTGAAAACAATCCTAGTTTGTGCAACTTCTTTAGTCAGAGGGTGTTAAATCTGTGGAATTCTTTGCCACTCAATGGAGGCCAAGTCAATGGATATTTTTAAGGCAGAGATAGATAGATTCTTGATTAGTACGGGTGTCAATGGTTATGGGGAGAAGGCAGGAGAATGGGGTTTATTGGGAAGAGATAGATCAGCCATGATTGAATGGTGGAGTAGACTTGATGGGCTGAATGGCCTGATTCTGCTCTTATCACTTATGATAGTCTCTCCATACAGCAAATCCTCTCTAAACCGTAACATTCTGATAAAACTCTTCTGCACCCATGTCCTCCACATCCTTCCTTTAATTCAAGATTCAAGATTCAAGATCATTTAATGACCACGCAGTGGGACCACTGTTATCTCTGTGCACTTTGCAGAATGTGGCTTACCCAATATCTCTTAGGTCAGTGATAGGATGACATATTTGGAAAGTTACTGGATTCTTAATTACTTTAGAGAGATACAGAGCAGAAAAAGACCCTTTGGCCCACTGAGCTTGCGCCGACCAGTGATTACGCTGTACACAAGTACTGTCCTACGCATTTACATAAGCCAATTAACCTCCAAACCTGCACGTCTTTGGGGTGTGAGAGGAAACCAAAGCACCCTGAGAAAACCCATATGATAACAGGGAGAATGTACGTACTCCGTACAGCCAGCACCTGTTGTCGGGGTCGAACCCAGGTGTCTGGCGCTGTAAGACTGATACTCTACCATTACACCACTGTGCTGCCCCCAATTTACTAATGATTACTCTATTGCTATTCTGAAGTCTGCAACACTTTTGTCCGCAGTGATCTGGATGCTCCGTTCGCGAAGTGGAGCAAAGACCAGGTGTGTAACTGGCTGGATGACCAAGGGTTGGGTATATACGTGAGGCCTTCCGGCTCCTGGATCACATCAGGACAGACTTTACTGCACGCATCTCAGCAGGACCTGGAGAGGGTACGTTACTGCAGGGTGCATTTTTATAACCCATTTGAAATGGGACAATTTCACAACAATTTCACTGAAATGAAACTGGGCAAAAAACTTGACACCAAAGAAAATAGAGATGGAGACTGGAGAGGAACTGCAGATGCTGTAATCCGGTGTACAACACAAAGTGCGGGTGTAACTCAGTGGGACAGGCTGCTTAACCCACTGAGTTACACCAGCACTTTGTGAAATACAGAGCTAGTTCATTGTCAGAGATATCAATGAATGTCTTTAGAGAGAGATGGAGAGGGGTGGGGGAGAAATCCCAGTGATGCAGCAGCTTGATGGCACATGGTGCAGCTGCTAAATTAGATGCAGCGCCTCTCTAAATGAATGAGATTTCCTGAACACCAGTCCAGTTTGGCCTGTATGTAATAATTCAGCGTATTATAGTGAACATCGGCAGTTGATAATACATTTTTTAAGGATCTGTGCATTCTTTGACTACCTGATTGTGCAGGAACTTGGCATCAAGCATTCTCTACACAAGAAGAAGCTGCAGCTAGCTCTACAGGCCTTTGGCTCCGAAGAGGAAGATAACAAGGGAAAGCTCGACTACAACTGGGTTACAAGTGAGTAGAATTGTTCTTTCTCATCTTACTTCATTCAGAAACAAACAGTTCAGGAATATGGACTGACATTTATTGTACTGGAATATATTCTGTTGTTTCTGGGTTAGCTTGGATAAAGTGTTTACTGATCAGCATAATATGAAAGAGTCCTAGAGCACAGAACAGGCTCTTCAGCCCAACTTGTTCAACTCTCCTCCTGCCAGGATCTGGCCATATCCCTCTTGACACTTTCCTATGAAATATTGTAATTGTATCTGACTCAATTACTTCTTCCGGCAGTGCATTCCAAATATTCACTACCCACTCTGTGAAGAGGTTGTCCCTTCAGGCTCATATTAAATCTTTTCCCTCTCACCTTAAACCTATGTTTCTAGTTTTAGAACTCACACGGGGTCTGAAAACATAAGAGCCTTGAGCTGTATTTAGTTGAAACGGATGCAGACGTTTTAACGCCATGTTATTATTTTTGCAGCACTGACATTATGGGCCAACGGGCCTCTTCCTGTGCTGTACTGTTCTGTGTTTGTTTTGTATCTAGACTGCTTGCTGAAGTCTGAATGCTTTTGTCCAATATTTGCTCATCCTATTGACAGATCCATGTGTGCCTGAGTGGCTGATTTGGATTATAATTGGATTTAGTTTTGATTGGACCTGGTTCCAATCTACTTTTTTTTCACCACTTAAACACTAATGTGTTAATTCAGTTTTGCACTATTATGGTTACCTCTTTTTCTTGGCATTATTAATTATTGTATGTTTTCTGTGCGTAATTTTGTTCACAGGCCTGTTAAGCTGCAGCAAGTATGAATTTAATCGTTTTGTTGTCGACGCATACGACAATTAAGCACACTTTCCTCTTGATCCTCATTTCAGGGTGGCTGGATGATATTGGGTTACCACAGTACAAGACGCAGTTTGATGAGGGACGGGTTGATGGTCGAATGCTCCACTATATGACTGTGGTGAGCAGGTCCTTTGTTTTTAATACGAGTGTTTGTGCTACTATTAAATCCTAAATCCCAAGGAATTTAACCACCTCAGTTACTACAATGTTCTTCCCTTCACTCCCGTACCACCCCCTCCCCGGGCACTTTCCGTTGCAACTGCAAGAAATGCAACACCTGTCCCTTTACCTCCCCCCTCGACTCCATTCAAGGACCCAAGCAGTCGTTCCAGGTGCGACAAAGCTTCACCTGTATCTCCTCCAACCTCATCTACTGCATCCGCGGCTCTAGATGTCAGCTGATTTACATCGGTGAGACTAAGCGGAGGTTGGGCGATCGTTTCGCCGAACACCTCCGCTCAGTCCGCAAGAACCTACCTGAACTCCTGGTGGCTCAGCACTTCAACTCCCCCTCCCTTTCCCAATCCGACCTCTCTGTCCTGGGTCTCCTCCATTGCCAGAGTGAGCAACACCGGAAATTGGAGGAACAGCACCTGGGTAGCCTGCGTCTGGCGGGCATGAACATTGAATTCTCCCAATTTTGTTAGCCCTTGCTGTCTCCTCCCCTTCCTTAACCCTCGAGCTGTCTCCTCCCATCCCCCCGCCCTCGGGCTCCTCCTCCTCCCTTTTTCCCTCCTTCTCCCCCCCTATCCCCTATCAGTCTGAAGAAGGGTTTCGGCCCGAAACGTGACCTATTTCCTTCACTCCATAGATGCTGCTGCACCCGCTGAGTTTCTCCAGCATTTTTGTGCACCGTCAGTCACTACAATAATAGTTTACATTATGTGTATCATCATCATCATCGTTGAAAACATTAGCGACGCAGTGGTGCTGGTTTCCAACGGGAACGGTGACGGACACACCACACATCTCTGTCCTCCAGGTCCTGCGAACTTCTGCCGCTGGCAGTATAGGATTGTGGCGTGTGTGTTTTAATCCCTTTTATCCATTTTATCTTTACAATGCTATGTACGACAGTGATCGCAACTTCTACTAAAGTGCGGATGGCCGTTGGCTTGCTAGATGCTCATCCGCCCTTTGACAGGTCTTGTTTTTGGTCCTGCTGGGGGTCCACAGCCCCCTCCTCACCTGGTAAACCAGGAGGGGGAGACGGTTTAGTCGCTGACCATCTAACTATGGAGCAGGTAGCACCGGACTACATGCTACCCGTGGCGGAGAGAACTACCCCCGACCTGACCTAGATAAACATAGTTAATCTACAAGTTGCGTAAAAGAATATCCTGCGTTCAGGCCAAGTGACTGCACTCTTGAACCCCTAGAAAAACCTAATAAAATATTTCTATTAAACAATTTTGGGAACTAACATTGTATTAAAGTGGAAACATAAACTGCAGATGCTGGAATCTTGAGCAAAACAGAAAGTGCTGGAGGATCTCAGCTGGTCAGGCAGCCTCTGTGGAGGAAATTAAGAAGTGTCCCGACCCAAAGCGCCGCCTGTGTGTTTCCACAGTTGCTGTCTGACTCATTAAATCCCTCCAGCACTTTGTTTATTGCCTTATGATAGTTACTAGTGTGATACAAAATGCTGGGGCCCTTGCATTTTGCACCCTAGTGTGATCCACATGTACAATGTCACACACTAGCACTTGGTCTGCGCCTTCTAATGTTGCCAGATTTTCATTTAAAGACCCCACCAAGTTCACCATTGTCCTTGGGGAAAGGAAACGTGCCACCCTTGCCTGCTCCAGCTGATATGTAACTGGTGATCTACAGTATTGTGGCTGTCTCCTCACTGATAGCGTGGCCTGCCATTCAGTTGTATAACGGTTCAATAAGATGACTCTCTACTGCCACCCTGAGGGCAGTGAGGGAAAGGAATCAAGCTCTGACCTTGAATTTAAAGTAGAAACAAGGAACTGCAGACGCTGGTTTACAAAGGAGGACACAAAGTGATGGCACATGCAGCAATTGAGTTGCTGCCTTCCAGCACCAGAGGCCCAGGTTCATCCTGACTATGGGTGCTGTCTGTACGGAATTTGTACATTCTCCCTGTGTCTGCGTGCATTTTCATCGGGTTCTCCAGTTTACCCCCACCTCCAAAGACGTATGGGTTTATGGGGTAATTGGCTTTGGTTTTTAAAAAAACAAACTAAACTGTTGGTAGTGTGTTGGATAGTGCTAGTGTACGGGGTGATTGCATGTCGGTGCAGACTCGGTGGGCTGAATGGCCTGTTTCTGCACAGTATCTCTAAAGTCTAAGAGTAACTCAGCAGATCAGGCAGCATCTCTGGAGAAATAGGTGACGTTTTGTGCCCTTGAATGTAAAGGAAACGTATTGCCTCCAACATTAATGTGCAGATTGTTGGCAGATGCTGGTAATATTGATGGAGCACATTGTCTCAGGTGCTGAGATGTTTCCAGGAATTAACCCTGCTGCATTTCTGGTCAAACAACTCATTGTCGGAACGGGTGGAATGAGCTTCCAGTGGAAGTGGTGGAGGCAGGTTTGATTTTATCATTTAAAAATAAATTGGATAGGTATATGGATGGGAAGGGAATGGAAGGTTATGGTCTGAGTGCAGGCAGATGGGACTAGGGGAAAATAAGTGTTCGGCACGGACTTGTAGGGCTGAGATGGCCTGTTTCCGTGCTGTCATTGTTATATGGTTATATGTTATATGGGTGATGCAAGAGTGCATTTTTAATTGGCTTGGTTAAACTATTCCGGAAGTGGCGGTGCTGTGAAACGGCTGCGGCTCGCCTGCAGTCTGTCTGCTTTTACTTTTTTTGTGTTGTTTTTTTTTGTCTTGTTCAGTTAAACTTTTGGTTATTAGGTTGTGTTATGTGTGGGGGGGCGCGGGGGGCTGAAACAGGGCTTTCTGTCTCTCCCTTCGGGGGAATGCGACTTTCTTGTCGTATCCCCCTTCTCTTCCCCCGTCTGAGCTGAGGCCTAATGGCGGAGCTGGCGGCCTCCAACCTGCGACCGACCTCGAGGCTCCAGCCAGGACTTACCAACGCGAGGCTGGCCGTCTTCGAGTTGCAGCGGCGTTCGGGCAGCGGCACGACTCGGTGCTCCGGTGAGGGTGGACGGCGTGGGGCTGAGACACTCCCGTGTGGGCGGCCCGTTTCCCGGCTAGAAGGCGCTCCCGTGTGGGCGGCCCGGTGCGGGGCTGAGACGCTCCCGTGTGGGCGGTGCGGGGCGGAGAAGGTACTCCAGTGGCTGAGGCGGCGTCCTGGCGGCGGCGACCTGAATCTGGGGCTCGGCCGCGGGCCAGTGGATGACATCGTCGGGAGCTCGCAGGTCACAGGCTAGTGCCTGTTTTCCGGAGCTCCCGTGGCAACAGCTGCATCCACTGGACTGGAAGGCGGCAGCTTCGACCACCCCCGGGCCGCGAAGCTTGAACCACGGGACTGACTTACCATCGCTCGGTGAGGTATCGCCTCAGCGCAGAGGGAGAAGAGGAGGGAAGAGACAGTAACCCTAAGACTTTGCCTCCATCACAGTGAGGAGGTGCTTGGTGAACTCACTGTGGTGGATGTTAATTTGTGTTTATTTGTGTGTTGTTTATTATTACATGTATGGCTGCAGGCAACGACATTTCGTTCAGACCGAAAGGTCTGAATGACAAATAAAGGATTCAATTCAATTCAAGTCTTATTGTAGAAGCAGAAGTAGTGATTTTCAGGCAGTCCTTATTTAAGTTGACGTTGCCTTTTGCCTTAATTGTCCGAAATCAAGCTGGATGGAATCCCAGACACGTGACTGTACATGCTGGAATCTGGAGCAAAACCCAAAGTGCTGGAGGAACTCAGCAGTTCGGGCAGCATCTGTGGAGAGATGGACAGATGATGTTTCTGGACAGGGACTCTTTCTCCGGACACTCAGTTCAGAGGAAGTATCTTGACCTGAAATGTCGACTGTCCATTTGACTCCACAGATGCTGCTTGACCTGCTGAGTTCCTCCTTCACTTTTTGGCTTTTGCTCCAGATTCCAGCTTCTGCAGTCTTGTGTTTTGGAATTAAATCCAATTCTGCAGAATCCGTTCTTTCACATCTTCACATCAGCTGTTTTTTTAAAATGTTGGTGCCTGGTGGCAGTTTCAGAGAGTAAAGCTGTGATTTGCCACACTGTGTGCACAGCCAGTGGTACAATACCACTCATCGCAACCAATGCAATGCTCGCTGAGAGGAACCTCCCCTCTCAACCCTTCATTGCAGTCTCCTGGAACATTGCCAAAGTGAATATTGTGGCTATTTCTATGTGTGTCTTACTGTGCCTACATCTTAATCCAAACATCAGCTGCTCTTAATTATATAGTCTGTCACAAAAGAGTTAAATATCAGGAGAACTAGGCAAATATTTCTAATCCTGATTTATTGGAGAATTATATTTGTTTGTTTTGGCAAGTACGTCTCACTTTCCTTTATTGACTTGAATTTACACTGTCCCTATTCACTTCTCTCTTGTTTAAATAATTTAAAATATTTTAAAGACTTGCTGAAAATTTGCTTTGAGGGAAAAGCTCTGTTCCTGGATGTGAATAGTGCCACACACTTCTTCACATCCACTGATCAGCCGTTCGAGGCCTTGATGTCAAGTCTACACGTTTGAGAACTCTGCACTCGTCCATTGCTGCCCTGGGGCAGCTTTGCAAGTGGCCATCTTACCTTCCAGATGATTCAGCTTTGATGTTTTGTGTTCAAAATGAAGGGATTAGCAATCTGATTGTCTTTTAGACTTTTACTTTGAGGGAGGGAGCGCGCAGAAACAGACCTCTCAGCCCACTGAGTCTGTGCCGACCATCGATCACCCCTTACACAAGCTCTATCCTACACACCAGGGACAATTTACAATTCTCACCAAAGCCAAATGACCTATAAACCTGCATGTCTTTGGAGAGTGGGAGGAAACCAGGGCACCCGGAGAAAACCCATGCGGCCATAGGGAGAATGTACAAACTCTGTACAGACAGTACCTGTAGTCAGGATCTAACCGGGGTCTCTGGTGCGGTCAGGCAGTAACTCTATCGCTGTTCCACTGCCACTTTGTGCTCACAATGAAAAAAAATAGCAATCTGATTGTAACCAATGTTGTTTCCAGTAGCAGGAGTCTGCAGACCTACGGCACAGATTAGCTCTTGTCCGTAACCTGAGGGCAGTTTGTGTTAAAAATGCAGACACAGGAGACTGCAGGAGGTCCAGCCTGCTGACTTCCTCCAGCAGTTTGTTGTTTCCTTGAGATTCATGTGGTTAGGTTTCTAGGCAGTGTGGGTGAGATGGTTTGTGTAATATTGCCATGTGCTCACACAACCATTCCGTTTCAATGTGTGCTGTGAGCTGCTGCAGGAGTGTCTGCCTCCCTATTTAAGTTGTTTTCATTTCCGGGTTTGACTTTTTCTAGGATGATCTGCTGTCATTGAAAGTTGGGAGCGTTCTCCATCATCTCAGCATCAAGCGGGCCATTCAGGTTCTGAGAATAAACAACTTTGAAGCTAACTGTCTACGTAGAAGGCCGTCTGATGAGGTAGGAGTGTGCGTTACGGGGAGAGGGTTAAACCTTGGGGTTCGGGCCTTGACCATGAGGAGGAGGAGAGAGAGAGAGAGAGAGAGGAGAGTTTGAGTCATCCCCAAGCCTCGCCACTCGGGCAATCCTGAGCACAAGGAGAGTGCTGTGATTGTCAGCCATCCCAGCCTAGGACTGCTGCAGGAGGTCATCCAGCAGTGTCCTCAGCCCAACCACCTTCAGCTGCTTCACCATAGAAACAGCACAGGACAGGCCCTTCAGCCCACAATATCTGTGCTGAACATGGTGCCAAGTTAAACAAGTCTGCACCTGATCCATATCTTCCCCCATTCCCTGTATATCCATGTGCCTATCCAAAACCCCCTCCAACTAACATGTCTGCCTCCACCGCCATTCCTGGCAGTGCATGACAGGTACCTATCACTGTTTAAAAAAAAAAAAATCACCTTTAAACTTTGCTCCTCTTACCTTAAAGCCGTGCCCTCTAGTCTTTGGCATTCCCACCCTGAGTAAAAGGTCTGTCTACTGTAACTTCATTAACTTTCGTGTTGTCTGGTAACCTATCACCCTTCTATATTTTCATCCAAATCATTTGTAAATAATCATAAACTACACAGACCCCAGCACTCATTCCTGTGGAACTTCCCTGTTCACAAATCATCGAGTTGGCTGAGGAGGCCACATATAGACCCCGACCTCGGGTGGACTATGAGGGGGAGAACTGGATATTTTTAGTGCCTTCCCTCACAGTGAATTCTGCTGTGGGGGGACGTTTCATGTTGATTTCTATAGTGTACTGTTCTGTGTCTTTTTTTCTTTTTCTCTTTTTTGTTTTTGTATGGATATATTGACATTTGGTCTGTTCTATTAATTTAATCAAACTCTGTAAAGCACTTTGGTTCAAATACTGGTTTTGTTGAAAAGTGCTATATAAATAAAGATTATTATTATTATTATTATAGCCCTCTGCCTTCTATGAATAAGACAGTTCTGAATCCCAGTCACTGTGGATCCCATGCACCTTGATCTTCTGGATCAATTTACATGTGGGACTTTGTCTCATGTTCTTGCAAACAACATCCGCTCCCTCCAGCTCCAATTCACACTGGCTGTAGTGTGGACCATCTATAAAATGGACTGCAGCCACTCACCAGGGCTGCGCCAACAGTGCCTCCCAATCCCCCACCACTCGTACCAAGGACAAGGGCATCACCATCACCCACAGAGTCCCCTCCAAGTTGCACACCATTGTGACTTGGTAATGTATCATCGTTCCTACCTTGTGGTCAGGTACCAGGTAGGAAAGAATTAGGGGGATAAGGCCGAATAGGATTAACATAGATAGGCATCGTGTTTGGCATGAGGGAGATGGGTTGAAGGGCCTGTTTCTCTTCTGCACAACTCCACGACTGATTCTATGTTGCTTGATTGAAGTCGTGGAACTCCCTCTCCAAAAGCCCCTGCAGCACCTTCACCAGAAGGACTGCTGCTGTTCATGGGCACGGCTTATCCCCTCCCACTAGGGTTGTTCAGGATGGAAAAATATGTTCTTAACGTTGTAGCACATCAGTCTCCGGATGCGCTGAGAACTATATTCCGCACTCTGTATCTTCACCTTTGCTTTACTTATTATACTTAGAGTTTGACTTGATTGTATTTATGCATAGTATTATCTGATTTGATTTGGATATCAAGCCAAACAAAGCTGTTCACTGTACCTCGGTACAAGTGGCAATAAGAAACCTAAACCAATGCTGGCCTTGCAAGTAGCATGTAGATCCTGGAAAATGAATTAAAAACAGACTAGGAGGCGCAAACTGCTGCACGGTAGCTCTGTTCTAACGTCTGCAGAAGTGGAATTTAAAACATGTATAAATATTTTATCTGCCAGAGTAACATTAGCCCAGCAGAGGTGTCGCAATGGACCAACCACCGTGTGATGGAGTGGCTGCGCTCGGCAGACCTGGCAGAGTACGCTCCCAACCTGCGGGGCAGCGGTGTGCACGGCGGCCTGATGGTGAGCCAGGGGTCCGCGGGGCTGCGCCAAGTCATTCAATGCATCAAATTACCCCCGCACCGAGTCCACACCGACCAACGATCGCCCCGTATACTAGCACTCTCCCACACACTACAGACAATTTACAGAAACCAATTAACCTACAAACCTGCATGTTTTTGGTGTGGTAGGAGACGAGCACCTGGAGAAAAGCTACACGGTCACAAGGAGTACGTGCATACTCCGTACAGTCAGCACCTGTAGTCTGGATCAAACCTGCGTCTCTAGCGCCATAAGGCAACAACTCTACCGCTGTGCTATCGTGCCTAAAGTACATTGTACGCACTGTGCAGCTCTGTAGTAGATTCTTAGGTACAATTCTACCAGTTGCGTTACCGTGCCACCCGAATAATTAATAATATATTGACGACTTGTCTTCTATCACCAGGTACTGGAACCCCGTTTCAATGTGGAAACACTAGCAATGCTGCTGAACATCCCTCCCAATAAAACACTCCTCAGACGACACCTGGCCACTCACTTTAACCTGCTGGTTGGTCCTGATGCTCAACAACAGAAACGGGAGGCTGTTGAATCGCCAGACTATACTCTCCTTACAGCTACTGCCAAAGTTAAGGTGAGAGCAAAGATGTCCACTTGTTCATACTGTCCTTCTGTTGCACAAAGTTCTTGACTGTGGCTAGCATGTTGGAAAAACAACAGTTCAAAGCTCCTCTGCACAGATTCAACGGTCATTAAAGCCTAATTCTTTGCATTGCAGGCGTGGCAAAGTTTTCCCACAATCAGAGTTATCCTTCATTGGTGCAGTGTCCCTGGTGTGTAACCCTGGGTTTACTTGGCTCCCACTCACTGGCTCTGAACCATAGGAAGGTAAAGACAGTGGGGCCATTCACACCCTTTGCCTCTTCCACCAGTCGCATAGAATGGTGACTGCTTGTGTCAAAATGTTCCACTGATGCGTATCGAGCAAGGTGTGAATTGGTTTGGGGTTGATATTCATAGAAAATAGGTGCAGGAGTAGGCCATTCGGCCCTTGATATCCCTTGATTCTGTTAGTCTTAAGATGCTCTGTGATAAGATTGTGCACAAACTTTGTGTTATTTACAATGCTTAATTTTATGGTGTGGGGGGAGGGGGGGATAATTGCTGATTCTAGAGATGATCTATATTCCAGGTTAGTGGTATAGGTAAGATCTCTGTCTAGGTTATCCTGAACAGGAAAACCTCCATTAGGTGACCCATCTAGGTTCCCAAGAAATACTTTGCTGCAATATCAGTATTGTTCTGCTGTTTGGAAGTTCTGACGTTGGCTGCTGGAAGTATAACTTCTGTTGATTCAGACTTGGCTAATGGCGTTTATTTTCCTCAGCCTAAGAAGCTGGTGTTCAGCAGCTTTGGGAGCCTGAGAAAGCGAAAGCAGGATGAAGAGGAGTACATCTGCCCCATGGAACTGGGGCTCCCAGCAGGAACTGGGTTCAAGAAGGGGAGCAAGCAGGGCCGAGGGATGGAGCTGCGGCTGTATAATGAGGAGGACCTGGACAGACTTGAACAGGTAACATTGCCCAGGCAATTCTCATTAGGCCAAACATTCTGATGGGAAGTACTGGTGCACCACTGATCTTCTGGCAGCAAATGGTCCAGCACTTCCTTTAATCTGGACAAAATTCCGAGGGCATTGCATGTGGCGCACGCTCTTTCAGGGCGTGTACCTCTGTCCTGAAAGCTTTCATTATTTACTTTGTTAATTGATTCTTTATTTGTTTCTAGCCGTCCATGATGCTTTAGACACAGGGAGGGGTATTGTTGAATTATTACGTGACCTCTATTGGTCTGGCAAAATGGATAATCTGGAACCAAGGGTGCTGGAAAATCAGGGGTAGACCTGTATTGTCACACTTTGCGAGCACCTTTGCTTTACTTGTACACGTACACGATATCCGGCAGTGAGCAACACGCTGTACCCCCCTCATGGTCGCTCAATCACCTAGTGGTATCCTGTGCAACCACCTCCGTGTGTACACATGTTGAACTGGGGTTACAGTAATGCTGTTTAAGGGCACTTCGGGCTGCAACAGATCCGACGTAGGAGCAGTTCTAGGCCACTTGTTTACTGACGCCATCTTGTCCTCCCTTCTGCAGTCCCCCTCGCTCACTACACCCTGGCTCCCCCTCCACCCATGGTCTCTACCCCTTTCTCCATGATTTAGACCACACCCCACCCCCACCACTCTCCTCCTGTTCAGTGGGCATGGAGGAGAGCAGGGCAGCACAGTGGCGCAGCGGTAGAGTTGCTGCCTTACAGAGCCGGAGACTCGGGTTCAATCCTTGCTATGTGTGCTGTTTGTATGGGGTTTGTACGTTCTCCCCATGACCGTGTGAGTTTCCTCCGGGTGCTCCTATTTCCTCCCACACTCCAAAGACATACAGGTTTGTAGGTTAATTGGCTTCTGTAAATTGGCCCTAGTGTTGTAGGATAATTGTGAATGGAGTAATTGCTGGTCGGCGCGGTCTAGGTAGGCTGAAGAGCCTGTTTCTGTGCAATATCTCTAAAGAGTAGAACAGTGACGAACAGCTCCTGTTGTAACCAGGCCAGGACCTGTCTCAGTGCTACAGATCGTAAAAATAAGTGTATGGTGCTTGGTGTTTCAGATGGATGACTCCGAGGGGACAGTGAGGCAGATCGGAGCGTTCTCCGAGGGCATCAACAATCTCACAGTAAGTGCCACATTGAACTGCTATCAACAGGCAGCGGCTGTCTGAAAATTTATAGATTTGCTTTAACCTAGTGTTGTTCTATAAATCTTTTGAACCCCGTCCTTCGTTCTTGTCTCTGCTCCCATGGGCTGGAGTGTCACTGTTTCTGTTTCTGTTTCCTTTGTAGCACATGTTGAAAGAGGACGAGATGTTTAAAGATCTGAGCGCGGGTTCGCCCTGCACCAGCATGACTGAGGAGGATTCCAACGTCTGACCCTCACCGACCCAGCACCTTCAGTGTGGATGCACCTTCACCTCTCGGTCCTACACTACAAAACAAACTGCCTGCACTACTCACCACCTCCTGTACCGCCTCTCCCGAGAGTGAAAGCGAATGCACAAAGCACCACCAAATATCTGCTCTCAATCAGAGCTGGGGAAATCCAGGATCTAGAGTTTTGATGAAAATCCGATCAGTGCGATGTTTGACTGCAGCCCTTGACAGAAAACACATTTCAAAATCCAAATGGTTTATGTTAACCAGACACAAGATGCCAGTAATTTGACTTGGTAGTTGCATTTTATGTATTTAAAATCCAGGTCCTATTTGATTTTCATCAGGACTGTGATGTTTTCATACTGAAGTGTGTGGCGACAGCATTGTGCCTGGTCTGCAGTCTGGTCTGCCCTGTGCAGCCACCACAGTCCATGACCACCTGTCACTGGCTACCTCAAGCAAGCAATAGCTCTCGAATGCCTTAAATAACCAAAAATATTGCCATTTTGATTATCCAGTTATTTTACAACAATTGTCCTTTTCTGCCACAACGTGAGTTTTGTACCTTTTTGTAATTTTCTAAAGAGGCAGATAAAAGTAGTATTTTGTACCATGCAACTTTAGATTGGGGTTATTGACTAGTGCAATGATTTGTATCGATGTAGGGATTGTACTCCAGCTGGTTCCTGGCCTGATCCATGTAGAGTTTTTCACAATGGTGGGGGGGGTAACTTTGTTTCCCGTTTTGTAACCCAGGTTGCAAAAATAACTTGGGTCTGTTGTAGCAAGTGGTGTGACATTTGGGATGGAATATTGTTTGTTTTAAATTTTAGCATGTTTTAAATGGTACAGATTGCATAGTAGGAATTATGTCCATTTTGTAATCGGAGGTATAACTGAGAATTGTTCGGATCATTGTTGATGCATGTTGTTACTTAATGAGCAGATTGCTCCTATGTTGAATGTGAAAATCACGACGGCGGCACAAGAGACTGCGGATGCTGGAAACTTGATCGAAAGACAAAGTGCTGCAGGAGCTTGGTTGGGCCGGCAGTCTCTGCGGAGGGAATGGACAAGCTTTAAAGATGGGTCCCAACCCGAAACGTCGTCTGTCCGTCCCCTACAGATATGCAGCCTGACCCGCTGAGTTCCTCCAGCACTTTGCTTTGGTTGAAAATGACAACATAGAGCAGTGGTGTAAAGCCGAATGTTAGCACAGCAGTGTCAGCAGAGTCCACTGTGGCCCAGGCCGATTGCCAGCATAATACTGTCGATCACCTACCACATCTGCAGTTAGACATGCAATTGCCCAAAGTCTGAGCAAAGACCTTACAAAACTGTAGATCAATCCTGACCGGCATTGTACTTTGTTACTTATGCACCAATTTTAGTACTAATCTTTGTATTCTAAAGACAACTATTTTATCTAAAGCTATGTTCATATGATTCTCAAATTTAAAGATGCTCCTTTATTTAAACACTTGTCAAAAAAGAAACAAATCTTTGAGAGCTGTTTTTGCTCTCCTCAGTGCCACGCCAATACTTGGTCATTATAAATGTATTTTTCTACATGCGTGGCTTTTAAATAGCAAGGAAGTAGATAGTGTTGAGTTCAGCTGTAAATGGGCTGCTCCGGAGCCCCTGGCTGGTGGTACAAGACCTCTTCAAATGCCATCAGATCCACTGGTCCTGCATTTGGAACCCAAGCTCCCATCCCGCCCCAGGTTAATGTATAACAATTACAGCACGGAAACAGGCCATCTCGGCCCTACAAGTCCGTGCCGAACATGTGCTTTTTATTAGTTTATTTATTTTGCATTGTTAACTATACCATTATTCTGCCATACTTTGTGTTGAGGGTTTTTGTGCAATGTTTTTGTGGCATATTTATGTGGTTTTAGTACATTTACATTTATTATCAATGGCTTTCCCCACAGGCAGTTCAGTAGCTCTCACTGGCCATTGAGTTTTTAAATGAATCGAAACGGCCAAAGACGGCCAGAACTCGGTGGGCAAGTCTTTGTGAAATCTCTTGCCAGTTCGGTCATTGGATTGTCACATGAACATTGCAAACAAAACAATTGACAGGAGGCACGTTATTAGAAACAGCCCCCGACCCAAACCATGAAAGCAGAATCATGTATAACTACAGCATTATATACATCACGCTCATGTGACTATTTCAATGTAAAAATAAAGTATTGCACAATAAATTGTTTGAAATATCTTGGATTGAATGGTGAATGAATCACTGGACATCGTTGATCGGTGGAGAGGGGTTTGGTTTCTCAGATCCCAGAGCAAACATTGATTCCACTTTCAGTTCTCCCCCTCTGCAGACAAACCTGGTGTAACATCAAAAAACCCTTTCTGTTGAGCAGAAGTGCCCACATTACAAGATTCCCAGTCTTACTTGGAGAAGCGTGGGCAGTCTTGGGTAAAGGTGACTGGTCCAGGTTGGTTCTGCACAGAATGACCATGGGATCGCACCCATTTCATTTTGAACGTCAAGCTTGTAATTAAAGCTGTCCTATGCCCTCCCCTACAGGTGATATCATTAGTTAAGGAGATGGCACTTGGAAACTGGATTGGGTGCAACCAGAGATATGGAGACAGGAGCTTGCGGAGGTGGTGACTTCCACTGTCACTGATTAGGGCTTGTGGTTCAGCTGTCCGTACAGCCAAATGTTTCTGTAGCCTCCAGTTAGTTACAAGCAAAGATCGTAGAGGGACAAGATAGACCACTCCTCGAAAAACGCGTAGTATGACGTGTGTGACCGTCGACGCCATATTGTTAAGCATTTATTGGGCTGTAATGGCGTCCTCAGCTAAATCTTCATCTCACTGCTCCGCTATCAAGTATTCTAATCGTAAATCTAAACGACCCAACCTGTCATTCTTTAGGTTCCCCAATAAAAAAGAAAGGTGAGAAAATATTTTTATTATTTTCAGTCGATATTCTGTCGTGAAAATGGTATTTTCTGTTCTCCCATCAACGGCCATTGGGAAACATTAGTCGGTACATTAGAAAGTTCTTAGACTTATTTTTAATAGTTCTTTACTTACCACAATAATAAAGACAATTTTAACACTTCTGTACGTTTTTGGTTTTGTTTTGTAAGGGATTAGTCTGCACAATATGGCCCGCGGACACATTAGGTCCAGTGACCAGGAGATTTTTCGAGTCCGAGAATGGGCGGCTGTTACCCATTATATTCCTCGAACATAGGGACATAGCAAACAACACTCACATACATACAAGACATCACAAGCAAAGATCACAAGCCCGCCGTGAAGAAGGGTGCAATCAAATATTATATAACTCTGCTCTATCATCTTTGGGTGCAATGGTGGGTCGGGGGGTTCGGTGGCGGCGGCCGCAATCAAAGATACTAGTGGAGCTCTGCTCTATAATCTTTGGTCGGAATGGGACGGCTGCGCGTTATAATGTGCTATCGTTCCACTCTCCCTCTCCCCCTTCTCCCTCTCCCCCTTGTCCCTGTCCCCCTTCTCCCTGTCCCCCTTCTTTCCCCTTCTCCCCCCTTCCCCCTTCTCCCTCTCCCCCTTCTCCCTCTCCCCCCTTCTCCCTCTCTTTCGATCTCTCTCTCCCCTCCTCTCGATCTCTCGCTCCCCTCTCTTCTCTCGATCTCTCTCTCTCTCTCTCTCTCCCCCTCTCTTCGCGATCTCCTTCCCTTCCCTCTCTCCCACCCTTCCATCTCTCCCTCCCTTACCTCTT